>NW_027101931.1:1347500-1442500 GCF_035609145.1 Eleutherodactylus coqui | reverse complement strand
GATGGTCTCTTAAATATGCAGGCTGAAGATTAGCGAATAACATGAGACTCCTCCTTTTTGATGCCTTGATCACTATTGATTGCAATGGTCAATCACAGCTGTCCTTGTCATGTGATCACACAGGCCATAACGCTGTGCCCCCATGGTCACAGCACTGGGAATATACAACACTGGTGGCTAAGTACTGACTCACAGTGCTGTGTATTTACATCAGGGAATGCCAAATGGTTATGTTTGTGGCCTTAATAGTAATAGTGACCCCCTTAATGGCCCCAGTAAAAATAGTGAATCTTTTAGAGGTCCCAGTAATAGTAGTGACCCCCATACCAGAGGCGTAACTTGAAGCTGCTGGGCCCCAGTGCAAAATCTGTAACTGGCCCCCCAACTATAAAGCATCATTGATAACATTGGTTTGCAATATGGGGAAGATAGACTTTTTTAGGGCTCCTTGGCCCAGGTGCGACCGCACCCCCTATATGTACACCCTCTGCACCCCCTATATGTACACCCATGCCCAATATCATAGTGGCCCCAGTAGTAATAGTGACTCCCGCAGTGACCTCAGTAATAATGATGCCTCAGTTAGTGGCCACAGCTGTAATCATGATCCCCATATTGTCCCCAATAGTAATAGTATCCTCCAGCACCGCCGGACCAGAACTGTGAGCAAATGCGTGAATGGTTTGCGGGATTGTTGCCGGCCAGTTCACAGGTGGAAATTATTTTTTATTGGCCATTAATATGGCTAGTAAACATAAATACTAGCGGGGTAGAAACCCTAGCGCTGCCCCTCTGAGGTCCTGAAGAAGCAGCAGTCTCAGGGCGCCTCATGGTGGGAGTTCCCATGGATTGGCTGACTCTTGTGTATGATGCCTAGAGAGTTCTTACAGGGGTTTTATTTCAGGACAAAATAGAAAAAGGTTCTGCTGTAGCAAAGCAATCATTTATTAATTTTTGAACATGAGTATATAATAATAATAATAATAATAATAATCTTTATTTGTATAGCGCCAACTTATTCCGCAGCGCTTATATATAGACCAGTGTTCCCCAACTCCCGTCCTCAGGGACCCCCAACAGGTCATGTTTTCTGGATTTCCTCAGTATTGCACAGGTGATATCGTTATTGTCAGTGCTCAGACATTGCTACAGGCGTTCTCTCTATAGGATATCCTGAAAACCTGACCTGTTGGGGTCCCTGAGTACTGGAGCTGGGAAACACTGATATAGAAGAATCACAGATGAAGTATACACATGATATCAGTAGAGTGCCTACCACATATATCTAGTAATAAATGCAAATACTTCACATATAGTAATTAGCATATTGCATACAATGACAGTAGATTTTCAATTTCATTAGTTAATCATATAGAATTGCATTAATTTTCCAAGGCGATGACGCCCCCTTTGATCTCCTTAGCTCCATTTGTCCAGCTAAAGATATTTCCAGATACAGAAAGATAACTATTAGAAATGGTATCGGTGTCAAGAATGTAATCCCACATATTGACATCAGACATTTCACCAACAAAACACTGACTTGCCTGAAACCCACCACCAAAAGTGTCCTGGTCCTGCCCAAGGATGACACTCATCTGAGGTCCTATGGGGGATCTGCTTGTACTAACTCTTCTAGGGTAACGCTTGCCATTGATCCACAGTTGGAGCAGTCCGGTCTCGGAGTCCCAAGCAACACAAGTCTGTTTCCAGTCTAGAACCTCAGGATCCACCTCAAAAGTAAATTTTTCTTCATTTATGAAAACGCTACATAATTTTGGAGGCTGCAGACCAAAAAGGAAAGTGTTGTCTTTTCCAGGCGTGGCCAAGGAAAAAAGATCATGTACGCGTTGGAGGTCGCTATAGGAGCGCAGACATACGGTGAGTTGTTTTAAAGCTTGTTCCACAGCTGGCTTCAGAATCACATAGTCAGTGACTGATTCCTTAGGGAAAAGGAGGATATTTTGGCCTAGACCAAAGGATAGAAAATAAAGTTGCAGTAATAATATTAACTAATAACAATCATTATATCATAGCCAGCTAGAGAAACCACGTAATCTTGTAGATGTGATACCTTTTAATGGGTAACAAAAAATGGAATAGATCTGAAGAGGCATGAATATTTGACTAAGAGCCCGAGAGGTTCACACGCTTGCTATTACATCATGTATTTTTGTTAGCCGTTAAACGGTATTAAAAGGTATCATATCTACAAGACTACGTGGTTTCTCTTGCTGGGAACAAACACATTTTGCTCTACCGGCTAACACGGTACCAAACCTTTGTTTTCATTATACATAACCATCATATCCATATTTGTATTAAACCTTACCATCATTGATTGTATATATTAACCCACTAGCCCACCAGGATTCTCTTCTCCACAATTAAAGTGTTTGTACCACAATTACAAGTTATTCCCTACCCATAGGATAGGGGATAAATTGCTGATCGGTGGAAGTCTCACCACTGAGACATTTTTAAGTGGGGAGAAATAAGAAAAATGCTCACCCTTGCTACCCTGCTACTCCTAGCCACAAAGAACATATCCCCCAACCCAGGCCCACCCCGTACTGCTCTCTACCAACATGCCCCACCTGCCCCGTTCAAATGCACCCTATGTAACTTCCAATCTATATGCAACAAACTCCCAACTTTCCACGACCTCTTCACCACCAAACACGTTAACCTGTTCGCCCCCGCTGCATTGTCCTATGATGGCCTGCAGTTCTCCCACACCCCCAGATCAGCCGACCAGCGCAGCGGAGGAGAAAAAAGCGTAATTCTCTTGCCTTACTGTATCTTTCAGGTCATTCCCTCAGCTTCATCACTTACCTTCCAGTCATTTGAAGTCCGCACCCTGCGACTTTTCCACCCACTGACCCTGCGTGTCGCAGTTATTTACTGGCCCCCAGGTCAAACCCGCCTTTTCCTAGACCACTTCGCTGCCTGGATCCCCCACTTCGTATCCTGTGAAATCCCAACCATCATCCTCGGCAATTTCAACATCCCTACTAACAACCCAAGCCCCTCATCTGCCTCCCGGCTTTTAATGCTTACCTCCTCCTTCGGCCTATCACTAATCTCTGACTCCCCCACTCACAGAGATGTCAACACACTCAATCTAATCTTTCTCTGCCTCTCCCTTTGCTAACTCCCGCCTTCCACTCTCAGATCACAACCTCCTCTCTTTCTCCATCAGGCACCCTAGAATCCCCCCCCCCCCCGACCCTCCTATCTATAGCATCTCTAAGAACTTCCAGTCCATCCACACCAAACAGTTCACCGAGACCATTCAGTTCTCCCTGTCCCCTATCTCTCTCCTCACCTGCCCTAACCTGGCAGCCGAACACTACCATACCACCCTCAGCCGTGCCCTGGATGAAGCAGCACCACCCGTGACTTAAGCCATCAACTGCAGACCATGGCAACCTTGGCTCACGTACAAAACGTGCTTCATCTGGCAGTGCTCTAGGTGTGCCAAGCAGCTGTGGAGAAAATCAAAGCTGCCCGCAGACTTCCTGCACTTCAAATTCATGCTTATAACCTAGCCCTTCACCATGCCAAACAAGTTTATTTCATCTCCCTTGTCTGCTCACTATCCCACAACCCCAAACGACTCTTTGAGACCTTTCACTCCCTCCACAGCCCCTGCGAACAGGCCCCAGTGACAAAAAATTGACAACATCCGAAAAGAAATCTCCAAAAACTGCATGGCTAGCCCCGATTTCAGTCTCCTCAGCATTGCATCCAGCCCCACTCACTTTCTATGTTAAAACCAACGACAGAGGGAGAAGTCTTCAGGCTGCTTTCCGCTGCCTGCCCCACCACCTGCGCTAGCAATCCTCTCCCCTCTCACCTCCTCCAGTCCCTTTCCCCAGCTCTCATTACTTACCTCACCACAATCTGCAACCTCTCCCTAACCTCTGGCACCTTCCTCTCCTCATTTAAACACTCTATCATATCCCCTCTGCTTAAAAAAACAAGCCTTGACCTGACTGATGCTGCCAACTACCAACCTGTGTCAAACCTCCCCTTCATCTCTAAATTACTAGAACACCTGGTCAACTCCCATCTCACACGCTTTTTCTCTGACAACTCACTTCTTGAGCCCCTCCAGTCTGGTTTCCACTCTACATTTGACTGAAACTGCCCTCACAAAAGTATCAAATGACCTGATGACGGCAAAGTCGAGAGGTGACTACTTCCTACTAATCCTCCTTGACCTGTCTCCTTGACCATGACCTCCTTCATACTATGCTCCGCTCTATTGGTCTAAAGGACACTGCTCTCTCCTGGTTCTACTCCTACCTCTCTGACCACTACTTCAGCGTCTCCTTTGCTGGCTCTACCTCCTCTCCACTTCCTCTCACTGTCGGGGTACTCCAGGGCTCGGTCCTTGGTCCCCTTCTCTTCTCTATCTATACAGCCCTAATTGGACAAACCATTCACAAATGCGGACTCCAATATGATCTCTACGCTGATGACACCCAACTATGCACCTCTTCCCGTGAGATCTCTGAACCATTCCTCCAAAATATCACCGACTGTCTGACCGCTGTCTCTAATACTATGTCCTCCCTTTTTCTTAAACTTAACCTCTCTAAAACTAACCTCCTTGTCTTTCCGACTTCCAACCGACCTCCCCTCAACATCTCCATTCCAGTGTCTGGCATTATCATAACCCCCAGACAGCATGCCCACTGCCTTGGGGGTCACACTGGACTCTGACCTCTCCTTTATCCCCCTCCACACACACACACATCTAATCTCTGTCCCAAACATGTCACAGGCACTTCAGAAATATTGCTAAAATCTGGTCATTCCTCACCACGAACATGCTAAAAACAATCGTGGTCGCCCTCATCCACTCCTAACTCAACTACTGCAACTTGCTATTCATCAGCCTTCCCTGCACCAGGCTCACTCCACTTCAATCCATACTTAATGCGGCAACTAGGTTCATTTTTCTATCCAGCCGTTACTCAGACGCCTCTGCATTATGCCAGTTGCTGCACTGGCTGCCCATCCACTGCAGAACTAAATTTAAACTCCTCACCCACAAAGCTCTCCATGGTGCCGTGCCACCATACATCGCCCCCCTCCTGTCTGTACAGCACAAAACCCGCCGACTCTGATCCACTAACGCACTCAGACTAAACACCCCTGTAATACGAACCTCATATGCTCGCCTTCAGGAATTCACCAGAGCAGCGCGCATCCTCTGGAACGCTCTACCCCAAGGCATCCAGACAATTCCCGATGCACAAAATTTCAGACGCACCCTAAAAACGCACCTCTTCAGGGAAGCATACCAAATCCCCTGACCTAGTCCCCTGCTCATCTCTATATCTCCCCACACCTTCCACCCTGCCTATCACATATGACCTCTACCCCTGCACCTCCTTACCGCCCCACCCCATTTGCTTTCTACTAACTGATTTCCACTTGAAATCCCCTACTGCCTGTGTTCCCCATGCCTTGCTTGCCCACCCCTTGTACCTCCTGTACCACCCCCATCCCATTAGTTTCAAATTAGGTGTACCTCACATTGTAATTGTTGTATTGTTTGCATTTATCCCATTCTTGAAAGCGCTGCAGAATAAGTTGGCGCTATACAAATAAAGATTTTTTTTTGGGGGGGGGTTAGCTTTTACGGCGTCCACAATACAGTATCAATGTATCAATGACATATGACCTTTTTCTATGGGTCAGTGCGATTGGGGTGATACCAAATTGATATTGTTTTTATGATTTTCTATCTTTAAAAACTAAATACATTTTTTCCTTAAACAAAATTTGTTCTCCTTTGCTATATTTTGAGAACCAGAACTTTTTATTTTTTCATTAAATGGGCTGTGTGAGGGCTTGTTTTTGCAAAGTGAGCTGCAGTTATTATTAGTACTTTTTATTTTGGGAAACATATTGCTTTTTTATTTAAATATTTTGTCCTTTTTTACACCTTTCACTGTGTGGGTTAAATATTGTGATTTTTTAATAGTTCAGACTTTCTACAAACATGGTGAAACCAAATATGTATATTTTTTTTTAAATTGTTTCAATTTTATAAGGAAAGTGGGACTTTTTGGGGAACTTTTAACATTTAGTTTTACTGTTAGCCCCGAGACTATGGCTTTGATGGGCTGTGATAAGCTATGTGAAGTTAGTCTTGCTTTGTCCCATATATTCACTACTGTAGAAATTATAATTTTGAGTAATGCTCACGATTACCCTGTTTTATCCCTTCTTATCCCATAGTTTTTGTTATTTCTGTTTTATTAAAATGTATGTTGGAAAATGTTTAATAAAAATCTTTTTGAACCTAAAAAAAATAATTTTTAAATGTTTTAATACTTGTTGGGTCCCTAAAGGAGACTTGAACTTGCGATTGTTGATTGCTGTACTATATACTGCAATACCACAGTATTACAGTATATAGCAATTTTTGATGTTGCCTATCAAGTCTCACTAGGGGCAGGGTTTGATAGGCATCTATGCATGGCAGCCCTGGGAGCTTCTGACTTTTAAATGAGCTGCCAGTTTTGACTGCAGTATCTAAACAGTTATCTGCTGCAATCAGAGTTAACTTGGATCGCGCCAATTACCAGCGGCTGTCAGAAACAGCCGGTAGCCGCAGAATATGGAGTGGACTCAGCTCCCGAGCCTGCTTCATGAACTCTTCATTGCCGCCCAATGTATATTTACTTTTGATGGTCATGAAGGGCCTAATAACAGTTTTAATAGGTGTTGATAGACACTAGACTATAAGATGACCAGAGACTAGACTCTATATGGTTGATTAAGACTGCATAACTAGACTTTAGATACATAATAACAAGTCACAGAGAACTGGACATTACAAGGTATAGACTACACGGATGGATCAGATTGGACCGAGCAGAAGATGACAATATCATATAAGAAGTTCTTCTCATTTATACATTTGACTTTTTTTTTTCATTTTTGGGTGAAAATCCTCTTCAGCATCTTCAATCTTGTAAGACCTTGGGGCCTGAAATTGTCTTACCCTTTGGCAATGAATGCTAGCACCAATGCTATCTACTACACAGCTCTGATGGAGTGCTTTGTTAGCCAATGAGGTGGGAATCATAGAGAAGCTGCAGAGGTCTTCACCTCTAGACTTTATGGCCATTTTTGAGTAAAATGACAATGTTATAACATGGATCTAGAATGATGTAAGTGGAGATATATAGCGTCAGGATCACCATCGCTGTACTGAAGTGGCTCTGCTGTAGTTACTGTATTATGGCTGCACCCCCTCGCCAAGCACTTTATGGCTTACACAATGACTATCATAGCATATACACTGACCTGTCAGTGCAAAACATCCAGATAGAAGAACAAACAAGATGGAAAGGGTTTTCATTTTTCTGGGGAAAAAAATATTGAAATTAAATGTGTGTCTGGTGACTCAATACAATTTTTTTGTTTTAATAATATTAAAGTCCTATATATAACTTAAAGGGGTTGTCCAGGGACACTAAATATGTACACATACCTGCTGTGTTGGAGTTTTCAGTTCTGACACCAGGTCACATGGCATGGCTCCTCTCTTTTTTTGCCCACCACATCATCAAGGAGGCTTATCTTATGAACTGCAGCGCTTTCCCCCAAAATAAGCCCTAGCCTGATTTTTCTGAATGTTCGGAGAGGCTTGAAATATAAGCCCTATCCCAAATATAAATCTGAGCTGCATTACATAAAAAGGAATACATTATCTAGCAGGCTCAGTCAAGGTCCCTCCTGCTGCTTTCCAGAGCTCCAGCGCAGTTCCTGCAGTCCTAGGCCGCCGATACAAGATCACTTCCTGGTTATGGGATTCGTAAATTTCACCTCCGTGAAACGATGGCTCATATTGGTTCTTCAAGAGCTGCTCAGCCAATCAATGTAGCGCTCGATGAACCAATACAGCGGCTGTGATTGGCTCATCGAGCAAGGCATTGATTGGCTGAACAGTGCTCAAACAACCAGTCAGAGCCATCGCGATGTGGAGGTGAGATTTATGAATTGGCTCAGCCAATTGATGGAGAGAAGGGTGCAAGGCAGCAGGACTGTGGATGCACACCGGCGGGATGTCATGTGTGCCGCAATGTATACAAGACCTGGTTGTCAAGAACTTATAAAAATAATCAGACCGACTGCCTTTTATGCATCACTCAGTCTCTTCCAGGTTTTAAGCCATGCCCATGTCCAGGGAACACAAACACGGTTTTAATTGGCCCAGCTAGCCAATAGCGGGAGTCCTGGTGCAAGTGCACCAATTGCCCTGTAATTAAACAGCTCTGATCTCATTA
This sequence comes from Eleutherodactylus coqui, assembly GCF_035609145.1. Classification (NCBI taxonomy): domain Eukaryota; kingdom Metazoa; phylum Chordata; class Amphibia; order Anura; family Eleutherodactylidae; genus Eleutherodactylus; species Eleutherodactylus coqui. The sequence continues at coordinate 1,434,185 of NW_027101931.1, read as the reverse complement.
GGGCTAGTAGTTCTGTGCCTCATTCACCACTTTCATAATAATTATCCAGGTAGAGAATTGACACAAAAGCAGATGAGGCCTGTGGGTACAACAGGCAAAAATTGTGGCCAATTGAGGGCTCAGTGTGACAAGCCAATGTTGGCCATGACCCTGCATGCAGTATTGTGCAGCACCATCAGATGCAGCACATACAATAATGGCATCTAGCACTGGGACCATGCTGGGACTTAAGGATAATAGTCGATGAAGGAGAAAGAAAAGTAAAACTTCCTGCACTCTTCTGTGTATACTCTAAGAAACACTAGTTTGATTCATGTTATTACATCCTGGAAGTTTACGCGTTTCAAGCTGTTAGTGTCAGTTCTTGTTCATGAGATGTCTGGGGATGCGAGAAGTTTTGCTTTTCTGTGTCCCTCATGCGCAGAGGCCACATTTCCTTGCTGGCTTGTTGTTTCTTTTCCTTTATCCATCAATATCTCTGGATCAAGGTCAACATGCACTGCGGTGAGCTGAATGCATTAATAGATTTCTACATGATATTAAAAACAGCATAAAAAATACATACCGTATATACCGGCGTATAAGGCGACGGGGCGTATAAGACGACCCCCCAACTGTCACCTTATACGCCGGTATTCAGTGGAGAAAAAAAAAAAATTTTATTACTCACCTCCCACGGCGTTCTGTCGCGCTCCGGCAGGATGTCGCTCGCTCCGGCAGGCTGTCGCTCGCTCCTCGTCCCCGCCGCAGCATAGCTTTCTGAATGTGGGGCTTGAAATCCCCGCTTCCAGAAAGCTAATACACACGCCGGCAGCCATGACATCATTGAATGGCTGTGATTGGCTAAAGCACACGTGGCTTCAGCCAATCACACTATTCAATGACATGATTGAATGGGTGTGATTGCTAACACGTGCGCCTTCAGCCAATCACAGCCATTCAATGATGTCATTGAATAGTGTGATTGGCTGAAGCCAAGTGTGCTTTAGTCAATCACAGCCATTCAATGCTGTCATGGCTGCCGGCGTGTGTATTAGCTTTCTGGAAGCGGGGATTTCAAGCCCCGCATTCAGAAAGCTATGCTGCGGCGGGGACGAGGAGCGAGCGACAGCCTGCCGGAGCGAGCGACATCCTGCCGGAGCGCGACAGAACGCCGTGGGAGGTGAGTAATAAAATTTTTTTTTTTTACACTTTTTTTTTTTGTATTACCGGCGCATAAGACGACCCCCGACTGCAGAGCAGATTTTTCGGGGTTCAAAAGTCGTCTTATACGCCGGTATATACGGTATTTGTATTGGCCAATTTACCTTTCCTTCAATCCGAAAACGACCTTTATAGGTGACTGTAAGAAGAAGTCAACTTTAGTCAACATTTCACAATATTTCTAGAAGATTCAAACAGGAATAAAATGCAAAAAAGAAGAATCATGAAGGAAATGTGGTGCAAGAAAATGAACTATTCTGTGCAAGTATGTTATATTTCTAAGAATTTTTTGCTTTTTTTAAATTTTCAATGTCACAATCTGTATTTTTTTTTTAATCTTAAAATTCTGCAGTTTTCACACTGACCACTCAGCGTAGTAGTCTGATACTTCCTGTTCTGTAGAGAAAACCTCTCAGCAGTCCTCTCAGTATCATCACAGACAGGATTATAAGGAAAGACAACACCTAAATATAGATTACACATGATCCACCATTCACGATGGATGATGGTCACAGCTCACCTCCTCTCCCTCCCTGTACACCTACACATGTCATAGAGCATGCCCAGAACACTCTCCTATAAAAGTCAATGGGTCCTCTCTAGTCCATTGTCTCCTATGACCCATGAGGCTGCTGTATAGTATCTCTATAATTTGGGTTTACTTCTGCTGAGGCCCCCATGGTCATGCACAGACAACAGAGTAAAAAATCTACAATCACAAAATAAAAACAGATTAGAACAATAAAAATGTTTCACTTTCTGGTTTTAATTAGTTGATAATGTATCACTATTAGAGATGAGCGAACGTGTTCTTCCGAGCTTGATATTCGTGCGAATATTAGGGTGTTCGGGATGTTCGTTATTCGTAACGAACACCATGCGGTGTTCTGGTTATTTTCACTTCCTTCCCTGAGACGTTAGCGCGCTTTTCTGGCCAATTGAAAGACAGGGAAGGCATTACAACTTCCCCCTGTGACGTTCAAGCCCTATACCACCCCCCTGCTGTGAGTGGCTGGGAAGATCAGGTGTCACCCGAACATAAAAGTCGGCCCCTCCCGCGGTTCGCCTCAGATGCCGCGTGAGTTAGATGAGGGACAGTGCTGTTTGTACCGGAGCTGCTGTAGGGAAAGAATTGGTAGTTAGTGTAGGCTTCAAGACCCCCCAAAGGTCCTTATTAGGGCCACTGATAGCTGTGTGTTGGCTGCTGTTAGCAGTGGCAATTTTTTTTTTCTCAAAATCGCCTCTGCAGACCGTTGCACCTGGCATTAGGGACAGAAGTGCTGCATAGGCAGGGAGAGTGTTAGGAGTGAGTGTAGCCTTCAAGAACCTCAACGGTCCTTTCTAGGGCCATATTTATCCGTGTGCAGTACTGTCCAGGCTGCTGTTAGCTGTGCTGCATTTTTTTTGCTTCTCAAAATCGCTTCTGCAGAGCATTGCACCCTCCATTGATACTGCAGGGAAAGAATTGTATAGGCAGGGCCACAACACAGTTATTATTCATAGAATATACGCAGTGCTGCCTTTTGCTTGTAAAACAAGTGAAAATAATTCTATTTGTCCGGCCTCTGTCCGTCCTAAGGGCGGTGGACACGTGTCGGCTGCGTGTGACACCTTTAAAAATCATACGCACCCAGCTACGTTTTACTCCTGGCTTCGCCATTTGCTTTCCTTAATTGGGAAAAAAAAAAACCTGCTCTGCCAAAGTGAATAACTCTGCTACCCTCACGTTCTGTGACACATTAGCAGGGACACAGCACAGTTATTAAACTTCTCATGTTCATAGAATATACGCAGTGCTGCCTTTTGGTGCCAAAAAACGGAAAATAATTCTATTTGTCCGGCCTCTGTCCGTCCTAAGGGCGGTGGACACGTGTCGGCTGCGTGTGACACCTTTAAAAATCATACGCACCCAGCTACGTTTTACTCCTGGCTTCGCCATTTGCTTTCCTTAATTGGGAAAAAAAATACCTGCTCTGCCACAGTTAATAACTCTGCTACCCTCACGTTCTGTGACACATTAGCAGGGACACAGCACAGTTATTAAACTTCTCATGTTCATAGAATATACGCAGTGCTGCCTTTTGGTGCCAAAAAACGGAAAATAATTCTATTTGTCCGGCCTCTGTCCGTCCTAAGGGCGGTGGACACGTGTCGGCTGCGTGTGACACCTTTAAAAATCATACGCACCCAGCTACGTTTTACTCCTGGCTTCGCCATTTGCTTTCCTTAATTGGGAAAAAAAATACCTGCTCTGCCACAGTTAATAACTCTGCTACCCTCACGTTCTGTGACACAATAGCAGGGACACAGCACAGTTATTAAACTTAGATTATTCATTCACTAGAGGCAGTGGGGCCTTTCGTTTTCAAAAAAGGGAAAAAATTATATTTGGCCTGCAGTCGTGCGCCAATTTATTTCCTGCCTGTGAAATCAAATCACTGGTAATACAGCATGCTGAGGGGTAGGGGTAGGCCTAGAGGATGTCTAGGCCGAATCCTCTGTCTGCTGCTCCTCCTTCCTCCCAGCCTCCTCACTCCACTACAATAACACCTGCTCAGGAGCGGGAGCACTCCCAGGAACTGTTCTCGGGCCCCTGCTTAGATTGGGCAGCAGCGGTTCCTCTCCCACAAGAGGAGTTTATCGTCACTGATGCCCAACCATTCGAAAGTTCCCGGGGTCCGGGGGAAGAGGCTGGGGACTTCCGCCAACTGTCTCAACAACTTTCTGTGGGTGAGGAGGACGATGACGATCAGACACAGTTGTCTTGCAGTGAGGGAGCAGCGCACAGAGGATTCGGAGGAAGAGCAGCAGGACGATGAGGTGACTGACCCCACCTGGTGTGCAACGCTTACTCAGGAGGACAGGTCTTCAGAGGGGGAGTCAAGGGCATCAGCAGGGCAGGTTGCAAGAGGCAGTGCGGTGGCCAGGGGTAGAGGCAGGGCCAGACCGAATAATCCACCAACTGTTTCCCAAAGGGCCCCCTCGTGCCATGCCACCCTGCAGAGGCCGAGGTGCTCTAAGGTCTGGCAGTTTTTCACAGAGACGCCTGACGACCGACGAACAGTGGTGTGCAACCTTTGTCGCGCAAAGCTCAGCCGGGGAGCCAACACCAACAGCCTCACCACCACCACCATGCGCAGACATATGATGGCCAAGCACCCCGCAAGGTGGGACGAAGGCCGTTCAGCGCCTCCGGTTTGCACCCCTGCCTCTCCCCCTGTGCCCCAACCTGCCACTGAGATGCAACCCCCCTCTCAGGACACAGGCACTACCGTCTCCTGGCCTGCACCCACACCCTCACCTCCGCTGTCTTCGGCCCCATCCAGCAGTGTAGCTCAGCGCAGCGTCCAGCCGTCGCTTGCGCAACTGTTGGAGCGCAAGCGCAAGTACGCCGCCACGCACCCGCACGCTCAAACGTTAACCGTCCGCATAGCAAAATTCATCAGCCTTGAGATGCTGCCGTATAGGGTTGTGGAAACGGAGTCCTTCAAAAGTATCATGGAGGCGGCGGCCCCGCGCTACTCAGTTCCCAGTCGCCACTACTTTTCCCGATGTGCCGTCCCAGCCCTGCACGACCACGTCTCCCGCAACATTGTACGCGCCCTCACCAATGCGGTTACTGCCACGGTCCACTTAACTACGGACACGTGGACAAGCACAGGCGGGCAGGGCCACTACATCTCCCTGACGGCACATTGGGTGAATTTAGTGGAGGCTGGGACAGAGTCAGAGCCCGGGACTGCTCACGTCCTACCCACCCCCAGAATTGCGGGCCCCAGCTCTGTGGTGGTATCTGCGGAGGTGTATGCTTCCTCCACTAAAGCACCCTCCTCCTCCTCCTCCTCCTCTGTCTCGCAATCAAGATGTGTTAGCAGCAGCATGTCACCAGCAGTCGGTGTCGCGCGGTGTGGCAGCACAGCGGTGGGCAAGCGTCAGCAGGCCGTGCTGAAACTACTCAGCTTAGGCGATAAGAGGCACACGGCCCACGAACTGCTGCAGGGTCTGACACAGCAGACCGACCGCTGGCTTGCGCCGCTGAGCCTCCAACCGGGCATGGTCGTGTGTGACAACGGCCGTAACCTGGTGGCGGCTCTGCAGCTCGGCAGCCTCACGCACGTGCCATGCCTGGCCCACGTCTTTAATTTGGTGGTTCAGCGCTTTCTGAAAAGCTACCCACGCTTGTCCGACCTGCTCGTAAAGGCGCGCCGGCTCTGCGCACATTTTCGCAAGTCCCACACGGACGCTGCCACCCTGCGCACCCTGCAACATCACTTTAAGCTGCCAGTGCACCGACTGCTGTGCGACGTGCCCACACGGTGGAACTCTACGCTCCACATGTTGGCCAGGCTCTATGAACAATGTAGAGCTATAGTCGAATACCAACTCCAACATGGGCGACGCAGTGGGAGTCAGCCTCCTCAATTCCTTTCAGAAGAGTGGGCCTGGTTGGCAGACATCTGCCATGTCCTTGGTAATTTTGAGGAGTCTACCCAGGTGGTGAGCGGCGATGCTACAATCATTAGCGTCACCATTCCTCTGCTATGCATCTTGAGAAATTCCCTGCAAACCATAAAGGCAGCTGCTTTGCGCTCGGAAACGGGGGCGGGGGAAGACAGTATGCCGCTGGATAGTCAGGGCACCCTCCTGTCTATTTCTCAGCGCGTACAGGAGGAGGAGGAGGAGGAGCATGAGGAGGATGAGGAGGAGGGGGAAGAGACAGCTTGGGCCGCTGCTGACGGTACACCGGCTGATTGCCTGTCATCCTTTCAGCGTGTATGGCCTGAGGAGGAGGAGGATCCTGAAAGTGATCTTCCTAGTGAAGACAGCCATGTGTTGCGTACAGGTACCCTGGCACACATGGCTGACTTCATGTTAGGATGCCTTTCTCGTGACCCTCGCGTTGCACGCATTCTGGCCACGACGGATTACTGGGTGTACACACTGCTCGATCCACGGTATAAGGAGAACCTGCCCACTCTGATTCCCGAAGAGGAAAGGGGTTCGAGAGTGTTGCTATACCACAGGACCCTTGCGGACAAGCTGATGGTAAAATTCCCAGCCGACAGCGCTAGTGGCAGAAGGCGCAGTACCGAGGGCAAGGTAGCAGGGGATGTGCGTAGATCGAGCAGCATGTACATCCCAGGCAGTGCAACAGTCTTTAAGGGCCTGGCCAGCTTTATGGCTCCCCACCAAGACTGTGTCACCGCTCCCCAGTCACGGCTGAGTCGGCGGGAGCACTGTAAAAGGATGGTGAGGGAGTACGTAGCGGATCGCACGACCATCCTTGGTGACGCCTCTGCCCCCTACAACTACTGGGTGTCGAAGCTGGACACGTGGCCTGAACTAGCGCTGTATGCCCTGGAGGTGCTTGCTTGTCCTGCGGCTAGCGTCTTGTCGGAGAGGGTGTTTAGTGCGGCTGGGGGAATCATCACCGATAAGCGTAGCCGCTTGTCAACCGACAGTGCCGACAGGCTAACACTCATCAAGATGAACAAAGGCTGGATTTCCCCAGACTTCTGTTCTCCACCAGCGGACAGCAGCAATACGTAAGCAATACGTAGGCTGCACCCGCGGATGGAAGCTACGTTCTCTCTCACCATCCAAAACGGGGACATTTCTGCTTCATCAATCTGTGTCTAATATTCCTCCTCCTCCTCCTGCTCCTCCTCCTGAAACCTCACGTAATCACGCTGAACGGGCAATTTTTCTTAGGGCCACAAGGCTCACTCAAATAATTTTTCTGAACAATTTTTATAAGTTTCAATGCGCTTAAAAGCGTTGGAACTTTAACTTGAACCAATTTTTCGTTACACTGGGCTGCCTCCAGGCCTAGTTACCACTTAAGCCACATTAACCAAAGCGATTCACCTGCCATCTTGGTTGGGCATGGCCAATTTTTACTGAGGTACATTAGTACTGTTGGTACACCAAATTTTTGGGGCCCTCACCTACAGTGTAATCATAGCAATTTGTATGTTCTTCGCCTGCACTCATGGTACAGAAAGGTGTGTGGGGTTGGCCTACACTTTAGCTACATAAATGTAACTTGGGCCTTGGCTATACTAAGGCTACTGAAATGGAACTAAGACTGCGCTCCCGCTATACTGCTGCTTCGGAATTGTTACTGGGGCCTGTCTTGAGTGCTACTATTGCTGACATGGAACGAAGACTGCGCTCCCGCTATACTGCTGCTTCGGAATTGTTACTGGGGCCTGTCTTGAGTGCTACTATTGCTGACATGGAGCGAAGACTGCGCTCCCGCTATACTGCTGCTTCGGAATTGTTACTGGGGCCTGTCTTGAGTGCTACTTTTGCTGACATGGAACGAAGACTGCGCTCCCGCTATACTGCTGCTTTGGAATTGTTACTGGGGCCTGTCTTGAGTGCTACTATTGCTGACATGGAACGAAGACTGCGCTCCCGCTATACTGCTGCTTCGGAATTGTTACTGGGGCCTGTCTTGAGTGCTACTATTGCTGACATGGAACGAAGACTGCGCTCCCGCTATACTGCTGCTAGTGATATGTTAGTGGGGCCTGTCTTGAGTGCTACTATTGCTGACATGGAACGAAGACTGCGCTCCCGCTATACTGCTGCTAGTGATATGTTAGTGGGGCCTGTCCTAATGCTACGGCTGAAATGTTACGAATTCTGGCCTCTGCCTATACCGCTGCTAATGGTATGTCTCTGGGGTGTGGAAACAGAGGCTTCCCAAAGACATGATGGCGGCGAGGCCATTTCCCACCAACGCGGTTACTGTAAAGGTGCATATAACCACGGACACGTGGAGAGGACACGTAGTGCCTCAAAAACATCCCCCTCCTCCTCCAACAGGGAAAACATTCTTGGCAAATGTCTTTGCATTGGTTCGTCTGGTGGCAGTCCAAGAATTTCACCTTTACCGACACAACGAGAGCCCCCACACCATCCCCCCGCCACGGCCCACTTAATCCTGGCCGCATTCCGAAAACCAACAAAATACAACCGTGCTACTAGGTCCGCAGTCACCACCACATTACCACCAACGCGGTTACTGTAAAGGTGCATATAACCACGGACACGTGGAGAGGACACGTAGTGCCTCAAAAACATCCCCCTCCTCCTCCAACAGGGAAAACATTCTTGGCAAATGTCTTTGCATTGGTTCGTCTGGTGGCAGTCCAAGAATTTCACCTTTACCGACACAACGAGAGCCCCCACACCATCCCCCCGCCACGGCCCACTTAATCCTGGCCGCATTCCGAAAACCAACAAAATACAACCGTGCTACTAGGTCCTCAGTCACCACCACATTACCACCAACGCGGTTACTGTTAAGGTACATATTACCAGTCTGACTGGGGCATGCAGACACCTTGACAGAATGAATAGTGTGTGGCACATAGGTTCCCCATTGCTATGCCCACGTGTGCAGCTCCTGATGGCGGTGGCACAGGATTCTATTTCTCATTGCTTCTGTACAGCATTGTGGGCTATCGCCCCGCCCCTTTTAAAGAGGGCCGCTGCCTAGCCATGCCAACCCTCTGCAGTGTGTGCCTGCGGTTCCTCCTCATGGCAGACACACTTCTAAATAGACATGAGTGTGGCGTGGCATGAGGGCAGCTGAAGGCTGCGCAGGGACACTTTGGTGTGCGCTGTGGGGGGGAGGGGGGGGCGGTTGGGCAGCATGTAACCCAGGAGAAGTGGCAGCGGAGTGTCATCCAGGCAGTGATTGTGCTTTGTTGTAGCTAGTGTGGTGCTTAGCAAAGGTATGCCATGCTAATGAGGGCTTTTCAGAAGTAAAAGTTGTTGGGAGGGGGGGGGGCCCACTCTTGCCGGTATTGTGGCTTAATAGTGGGACCTGTGAACTTGAGATGCAGCCCAACATGTAGCCCCTCGCCTGCCCTATCCGTTTCTGTGTCATTCCCATCACTTTCTTGAATTGCCCAGATTTTCACACATGAAAACCTTAGCGAGCATCGGCGAAATACAAAAATGCTCTGGTCGCCCATTGACTTCAATGGGGTTCGTTGTTCGAAACGAACCCTCGAGCATCGCGGGAAGTTCGTTCCGAATAACAAACACCCGAACGTTTTGGTGTTCGCTCATCTCTAATCACTATGTATCATATACCCCATGATACTACACATAATGTATCACTATTATACACTACATAATATACTACTATCTACATAACACACTACTTCCATACACCACACCACATAATATATCACTATCATACATTACATAATACACCACAAAATACACATAATATCGTACAGCACGTAATGCACCACATAATATATCATTATCATATACCTCTAAATAGATCACACTATGATGCACCACTTAATACACAATATAATATATCATTATCATACACCACACAATGTATCACTATCATGCACCACACAATATATCACTATCATACACCACACAATATATCACTATCATACACCACATAATACACTACATAATATATCACTATCATACACCACATCATATATCCCTATCATACACCACATCATATATCCCTATCATACACGACATTATATATAATTATCATACACCACATAATATATCACTATCATACACCCCTCATAATATATCAATATATAACTATCATACACCACAAAATATATAATTATCATACACCACATAATACTCCAGATAATATATGATTGTCATACCCCACATAATATACACATAATATATCACTGGGGTGAGTTAAGCACCATAAAAAATACAATACATATTTGTATTGGCCAGTTTACCTTGCCTTTAATCTGAAAATTACCTTTATATGGATCGCTATATGTTTATTCTTGCTGTTCCAAATTGATTTTTAGTGTTGGAGCTGCTGGAAGAATTACAAGTCACACGGCATTTGTGCAATCTACTAAAATTCCTTCAGTCATCTAACAGTCAGGAGTATTTATAGCAATCACACAAAGAACAAACTTAAGTGTCGCCTCATCCCTGAATATTCATAACTTCCTACAAAACTATTCACACTAGCTCATACACCCGACTCCGCCCAAGTTAATTTGGTACTGATGCTTACCTGTTTGCACGAAAAATGTTATGAAGTTGTGGTCACTTCAGAGAAAGAGAGGAATAAAATATGTATACACAGAGGAGCGTTGGATTCTCCTCAGACTGCATGTACTGATGTCCCTCTGCAGAATGTGCCCCCCCTCCCACTCTCCTCACTTTGTACACTTAAAGGTAACACCGCTTTTTATTCAAATATACCCCCAGACAGGAGGTTGTAGCTCCTTCTTGGGTTAACCAAAAAATAGGCACAATTGCAAAACACTCTACTGTATTGCTATGAGAACACAAAAATGGATCCACATATAGAGCTTAGAGTAATTAAAATAGATGAACTTTATTACAAAACAAAATAGTAGTTAAAAACATGTATATATTGTGGGAGAAAAGGAGTATCTGGACTGCAGGAGCAGGACTTAAACAATAGAATAAAATTATATTAATGGTGTAACTAGGATAGCAATAAATACAATAGCTTAAAACCAGTACACCATAAAAAATACAATACATATGTGTATTGGCCAATTTACCTTGCCTTTAATCCGAAAACGACCTTTATAGGTGACTGTAAGATAAAGAAGTGAACTTTAGTCCAACATTTCACAATATCTCTATAAGATTCAAACAGGAATAACATGCAAATAAGGAAGAATCATGAAGGAAATGTGTCATCAGAAAATGAACTATTGTGTGCAGCAAGTATTGTTGTTAAATGTATAAGAAAATATATCACTACGAGCGAAAATATATCACTTGATGCTCGTTCGAGTTTTAGGGTGTTCAAGATGCTCGTTACTCGAGACGAGCACCACGCGGTGTTCGAGTCAGTTCTATTTCCTTCCCTGAAAAATTTGCGCCTTTTTCTGTCCAATAGAAACGCAGAGAAGGCATTACAACTTCCTCCTGTGACGTTCCAGCCCTATCCCACCCCCCTGCAGTGAGTGGCTGGAGAGATCAAGTGACCGCCGAGTATATAAAGTGGCGCCGCCCGCGGCTCGCCACAGATGCACGCTGGCAGAGATTAGGGAGAGTGCTGCTGCTGCTGGTATAGGGATAGTGTTAGCCTCTACAAGAACCCCAACGGTCCTTCTTAGGGCCACAGCTCACCTAGTGCACTACTGTTGTGGCTGCTTGAAGCAGTTTTGCCCTTTTTTTTTTTTTTGTATATCGGGCGTGCAGCCCCATTACAGCTATAGTGTTCTCAGGCTGCAGTCTGTACTACGTAGTATAGGGGAAGTATTGGAGAGGCAGGGACAGTGGTAGTGTGGAATCCTGTCTACAACAATCCCAATGCTCCTTCTTAGGGCTACCTGTGCATTTAACTCCGTGGTTGCTGGGAGTTGTAGTACCTCAGCATTGCACAGCAAGGCCTGAGTTCAGCCTTCAGTTACATTTTTTGCTGGGGGCAGTTAGTGTAACGTAAGCGCTCTCTGCCTCCAAGTGCATGCCAAGAAAGCACTAATTGTTTTCACCGCTCTGTGTTACCAGTCGGTTGCCGGCGCAGTGTACGGTGCCAGACAGCCATAGAGGGAGAGTCCAATACACGCTCCATTGCCTGCATTGCATTGGAAAAAACTATTTTAAAAAAGAAATCCTTTTTACAGCTGCTTGTAACCCAGTGCACATTACTGCGTGGCCTGTGGGACTTCAGGTGCATCACAACTGCATACTGCACAGCTAGTCCTGCTTGCATCCTTCCTTATAATTTATCTCTGGCTTCATTTTGCATTGTATAACCGCTGTCAGCCACCAACTGCGCGGCAATAATTCACAAAAAATTTTACACCGCTCAGTGTCTGCTCGATTCTTAATCCATGGTACTGGGGTATGTCTATGCTGCAAGTACTGAAATGTTACAAATGCTGTGCTCTCCCTATACGGCTGCAAGGGAAATGTGAATCTGCTGCTTTGTCCATACTGCTTCTACGTAAATGTTACTGGGGCCTGTCTATACTGCTACTACTGAAATGTTACAAATACTGTGCTCTCCCTATACTGCTGCAAGGGAAATGTGAATCTGCTGCTTTGTCCATACTGCTTCTACGTAAATGTTACTGGGGTCTGTCTATACTGCAAGTACTGAAATGTTACAAATGCTGTGCTTTCCCTACACTGCTGCTACGGAAATGTTAAAGGGGTCTGTCTATTCTGTTACTACTACTGAAATGTTACTGGGGTCTGTCTGCACTGCTGGAGCTGAAATGTTACTGGGGCCTGTCCCTACTGATACTACTGAAATGTTACTGGGGTCTGTCTATACTGCTGCAAATGAAATGTTACTGGGGTCTGCCCATACTGTTACCACTGAAATGTTACTAATTCTGGACTCTGCTGATATACTGCTGCTAGTGCTATGTTGCAGGGTTGTGGAAACGGAGGCTTCCCAAAGAGATGATGGTGGTCCCCAGGCGCGACAACTGGGAAGGTGCATATAACCACGGACATGTGGACAGGACACGTATTGCCTCAAAAACATCCCCCTCCTCCTCCAAAATGAAAACATTCTTGGCAAATGCTTTTGCAGTGGTCCGTCTGGCGGCAGTCCAAGAATTTCACCTTAAACGACACAATAAGAAAGCCCACCACCACCCCGCCACGGCCCACTTAATCCTGGCTACATTCCGAAAACCAACTAAATAAAACCGCGGTAATAGGTCCACAGTCGCAACCACTTTCCCACCAACACAGTTACTGGTAAGATGCATATAACCACGGACAAGTGGACAAGACATGTACTGCCTCAAAAACATCCCCCTCCTCCTCCTCCAACAATGAAAACATTCTTGGCAAATGCTTTCGCAGTGGTCCGTCTGGCGGCAGTCCAAGAATTTCACCTTAAACGACACAATAAGAAAGCCCCCCACCACCACAGCCCACTTAATTCTGGCCACATTCCAAAAACCAACTAAATAAAACCGCGGTAGTAGTCTGTTATCCCTAGCTGAAGCTTTCAGCCGACTGGTAGAGCAATGGTGGCTTCCAACTTCTTGGTACTGCTAAGTCCGAAGATAAACGTACAGGTGAGGTCGGAATACAGGTGACTATAGAAGGCAGCATCCCTGCAGGACAAGGGACAGAGTTGCAGCAGATACCGATCCTTAATGGAAGCATGCTAGCCGCACACTCCCTGAATGATTTTGGACTGACCGATGAGGAGGCCTTTACTTGTGATTATCTTTGGTAATTCCTAAGAAAGATGCGTGGTAGTAGCCGGAAACTTGGATTGCTATTTGCTAACACTTTGAAATGGACAACTGAAACCATAGGAATGAGCTTGAGCTTTTCCAGCTTGAGATGAGGAGGAGTGCAGACTTTCAGTACCTTGAATATCCTTTTCATTGCAATCAAATGCCCCTCTCTTGTCTCAGAAAATACTAGCTTTCCCACATAGGTGTTGTCTATCTGTCTATACTGTTACTACTGAAATCCCACTAATACTGGGCTCTGCCTATACTGTTGTAACGGAAATGTTACAGGGGTCTGCCGATACAGTTACTACTGAAATGAAACTGATACTGGGCTCTGCCTATACTGCTGCTACTGAAATGTTACTGGGGTCCGGCTATATTATTACTACAGAAGTGTTAATAGGGTCTCCCTAGACTTCTGCAACATAACTGTTAATGGGGTCAGCTTATACCTTTGCTACAGGAGTGTTACAGGGGTCTGTGCATACTATCGGTGCACTAAGTGTTCCCATCGCGGTGTTCCACGTACATGGCCCCAAAAAAAATAACCCAGACTGACTAGGGCATGCAGTGTGGGCTGAAGCTCACCTGTATTTTATCTGATGTTAGCTCTGCTGTGCAGGGCACGGCAATGGGATTTATTTATGTACCGCCGGTGGGTTCCAGAGAGCCAATTTTTATACGTTTCAATGCTCATTAAAGCGTTGAAACTTTCACCTGAACCAATTTTTATTTTAACTGGGCTGCCTCCAGGCCTAGTTACAAATTAAGCCACATTAACCAAAGCGATTAATGGGTTTCACCTGCCCTCTTGGTTGGGCATGGGCAATTTTTCTGACGTACATTAGTACTGTTGGTACACCAATTTTTGGGGGCCCTCGCCTACAGTGTAATCCAATTAATTTTTTGCCCACCTGCATTAAAGCTGACATTACCTCAGCTGTGCAGGGCACTGCAATGGGATTTATGTACCACCGGTGGGTTCCAGGGAGCCACCCATGCTGTGGGTCCACAGGGACTTCACATAGGGGAGTTGTACCTGCCTGTGTCTACTTATTGATAACCCCAGTCTGACTGGGGCATGCAGTGTGGGCCGAAGCCCACCTGTATTTAATCTGACGTTACCTCAGCTGTGCAGACCACTGTAATGGGATTTATTTATGTACCGCCGGTAGGTTTCAGGGAACCACCCATGCTGTGGGTCCACAGGGACTTCACACAGGGGAGTTGTACCTGCCTGTGTCTACTTATAAAAAAAAACCCAGTCTGACTGGGGCATGCAGTGTGGGCCGAAGCCCACCTGTATTTAATCTGACATTACCTCAGCTGTGCAGGGCACTGCAATGGGATTTATGTATGTACCGCCGGTGGCTTCCTGGGACCCACCCATGCTGTGGGTCCACACGGACTTCACATTAGGGAGTTGTACCTGCCTGTGTATACATATAAAAACCCCAGTCTGATTGGGGCATGCAGTGTGGGCCGAAGCCCACCTGTATTTAATCTAACGTTACCTCAGCTGTGCAGGGCACTGCAATGGGATTTATTTATGTACCGCCGGTGGGTTCCAGGGAGCCACCCATGCTGTGGGTCCACACGGAGTTGTACCTGCCTGTGTCTACTTATAAAAACCCCAGTCTAACTGGGGCATGCAGTGTGGGCCGAAGTCCACCTGTATTTCATCTGACGTTAGCTCTACTATCCGGGGCACTGCATTGGGACAAACTACAGGAGCAATACAGCGCTAATGAGACGTTCACAGCTACGCTAGCACTGGAGTACGCTGTAGGCCCGCGATTGCTGAGGGTTTGTGCAGAGGCCTATGTCCTGGGTGCAGTGAAAGTCGATTGAGCAATGCGACACCTTGACAAAATGAATACTGTGTGGGCACATGGATTCCCCATTGCTATGCCCACGTTTGCAGCTCCTGACGGAGGTGGCACAGGATTGGATTTCTCATTGCTTCTGTACAGCATTATGGGATTTCGCCCCGCCCCTTTTAAAGAGGGTCGCTGCCTGGCCCTGCCAACCCTCTGCAGTGTGTGCCTCTGGTTCCTCCTCATCGCAGATGTACTGAGAAATAGACATGAGGGTGGTGTGGCTATGCAGCCAGCGTGTGGTATGAGGGCAGCTGAAGGCTGCGCAGGGACACTTTTGTGTGCGCTGCGGACGCAGGGTCGTGTGGGGGGGTTGGGCAGCATGTAACCCAGGAGAAGAGGCAGCGGTGTGTCACGCAGGCGGTGCTTGTGCTTTGTTGGAGGTAGTGTGGTGCTTAGCTAAGGTGTGCCTTGCTAATGAAGGTTTGTCCGAAGTAAAAATTGTTAGGGGGGGGGCACTCTTGCCGCTATTGTGGCTTAATAGTGGGACCTGGGAACCTGAGATGCAGCCCTACATGTTGCCTATTGCCTGCCCTATCCGTATCTGTGTCGTTTCCATCACTTTCTTGGGTTTTCCAGATTTTCACAAATGAAAACTTTAGCGGAGCATGGGTGATATACAAAAATGCTCGAGTTGCCCATTGACTTCAATGGGGTTCGTTACTCGAAACGAACTCTCGAGCATCGCGGAAAGTTCGACTCGAGCAACGAGCACTTGAGCATTTTGGTGCTCGCTCATCTCTAATCACTACCATACATGAATTAATACTCCACATAATATATCACTATTATACACCACATAATATATCAGTATTATACACCACATAGTGAGCCACATAATATATGCACCACATGACACCAAATAATACATGACATAACATATCACTATGAGGGCTCAATCAGATGAGCACATTTTTCACAAATGTATGGCCACAATTTGATTCACATCTATTAGAACTGATGCTTTCCAATGGAAGCGGTCACATGTTCGTTTTTTATATGCAAATTAAATTCACACTTGCAAAAGATAGGACAAGTGAGTGCAAATGGACCCGGTCACCCAATTTTCTTCTACACGCGATGCGCAAGTTTTTTCTTGCGCCTATTATGCATGAAAAATTTGCTTGTCCGACTGAGCCCTGATACACAAATATATCATTATTATACAGTGCATAATATATTATCATCATACACCAAATAATATCACTCTCATACGACACATAGATGGTACATGTGTGTGTACATAGGTGTGCACAAAACCATGCATCTATTAGAACCATTGGTTCCCTATGGTGTGTTCACATGAATACATTCTGTGTTTTACAGGCATACAAACGCATGTACCTGCAAAACATAGGACATGCGTGGACCATAGGTCCGTAGTGTGTGTCAATATTCTGATGTATTACTCTGTCTTATTATGACACATTCCTGCCCCACTTGTCGCCTTTACATCTAGTAATTTATACAGAGATACACTGTCTCTTTTTTAAATGAAAAAAACTCCGGACCTTGATGTCCTGAGCTGCCCTACCCCATGACCATGACGAGATACCCATAAATATATAAGAAATCATTATATCTATTGCCGCGGCCGACCAATATGTAGCCGTGACGTCATCTCATTCTTTATGTGAAGCGCACGTTTGCGCTTCAACCATGAGGTTTCTGAATAGAACACACGTAGCCTTCCACTTACCGCCCCACGTGACTAAGCACAGAGGAGACTGCCCCTCCCACCAAATTACATCACACAATTGGCATCTGATGTAGGACGGAGTGTACACTATGGCTCTATAGAAATGCCTCACTTTGATTTCACAAATGTATACTTTAAAAAGGTGTTATAATATGCCGAAACGCGTTGTATGTTTAATAAAATAGGTTGACAATATTGTAGATCAGCCGGTCATTGATTATAACCTAAGCCCGTATTCAAGGAGTGTGAAGATCTTTTCCCTAAGGCCGCCTGCAGACGGCCAGGTCGGATCCGGCTGCGAGAATTCTCGCAGACGGGACCCGACCTGAGCGCCTGCAGAGAGCAGCGCAGAACTCACCCGCTCCCGCAGCTGCAGCTCTTTCATGCCGGCGGCTGGGGAGTGACGTTTCTGTGCGGGGCTCTGCGAGCCCCACACAGAAGAAGAGCATGCCGCGGTTTGTTTTCTGCGCGTGATTTCGCGTAGACAAACCACGGCCATCTGCATAGGATTGCGTGCTGTAATGCAATCCTATGCAGGCGTGTATGGGCGGAAATTTCGGGAATTTCCGCCCGTCTGCAGACGGCCTTAGTTGGATTATTTGATGTATGACTATCATATATTATGTGTAGTATTATATGGTGTATGAGTTATATATTATGTGGTGTATTTTATGCTGTATGATAGTGAAACGCCACACAATATATATTATAGACCAATAAATACATCACTATCATACACCACATAAAACTCCACATAATATATCACTGTCATACACCACATAATACTCAGTGTAATATATCATTGTCATACACTACATAATACTACACAATAATATATCATTATCATACAGCACTAGAGATTAGTGAACGTACTCGCCCGAGCTTGATGCTCATTCGAGATGCTCGTTACTCGAGGCGAGCACCACGCGATATTCGAGTCAATTCCATTTCCTTCCCTGAATGTTTAGCGCCATTTTCTGGCCAATAGACATGCAGGGAAGGCATTACAACTTTCTCCTGTGACGTTCTAGCCTTATCCCACCGCCCTGCAGTGAGTGGCTGGCGAGATCAAGTGTCCATCGAGTATTTAAAGTGGGGCCGCCCACGGCTCGCCACAGACACGCACTGGGAGAGATCAGGGACAGTGCTGCTGACGAGATAGGGAAAGTGTTAGTGTAGGATCCTGTCCTCAAGAACCCCAATGGTCCTTCTTAGGGCCACATTTGACCATGTGCATTACTGTTGTGGCTGCTGGGAGCAGTTTTGCACCAAAAAGTTTTTTTTTCATCTCGGGCTGTGCAGGCTATTACAGCTATAGCGTTCTCAGTCTGCAGTCAATTATACAGAGTATAGGGACAGTGCTGGTGATACAGGGACAGTGGTAGTGTAGAATCCTGTCTACAAGAACCCCAACGGTCCTTCTTAGGGCTACCTGTGACCGTGTGCATTTTACTGCATGGCTGCTGGAAGTTGTAGTGCTTCACTATTAAGCAGCTAGGCCTGTTTGCAGCCTTCCGTATGATTTTTTTCTGGCTACAGTTTGCGTTACATAACCGCTGTCAGCCTCTAACTGTACGCCAATAATTCCCTAATTTTTTACACTGCTCTGTCTGCCGTCAACTTCATGCACAGCGCGCGGCGACAGCCAACGATAGAGGGAAAGTCAAATACATGCTATATAGCCTGTTTCTTTTTCTAAAAAATTACAATAAAAGCTCCTTCGTTGGGCTACCCCTGACCGTCTGAAATTTACTGTGTGTCTGGTGGGAGTTGTAGTGCTTCACTATTACACAGCTAGGGCTGTTTGCAATTTTCCGTATAATTTTTTTCTGGCTGCAGTTTGCGTTATATTACCGCTGTAAGCCTCCAACTGTACGCAAATAATTCCATAATTATTTACACCACTCTGTGTCTGCCATCAACTTGATGCACAGCGTGCGGCGACAGCCACCGATAGAAGGAAAGTCAAATACACGCTATATAGCCTGTATTCTTTTTTAAATTACAATAAAAGCTCCTTCTTATGGCTAGCTCTGTCTGAAATTTGCTGTGCGTCTGGTGGGAGTTGTAGTGAATCACTATTGCACGGCTAGGCCTGTTTGCAGCCTTCTGTATTCTTTGTTTCTGCCTGGAGTTAGCGTTACAATACCGCTGTCAGCCTCCAACTGTACGCAAATAATTCCATAAGTATTTACACCGCTCTGTGTTTGCTCTATTCGTAATCCACCATGCTGAGGGGTAGGGGTAGGGCTAGAGGATGTAGACGGGACGAGGGCAAGGACGCGGAGGTCTAAGTGAGGGTGTGGGCACAGATCGAGTTCCTGGTCCAGGTGAATCCCAGCCGGCTGCTGTGGGATTAGGGGAGAGGCAAGTTTCTGGGGTCCCCAGCTTCATATCACAATTTTTGGGTCCACGTGGTAGACCTTTATTACAGAGCAGTGTGAGCAGGTCCTGTCATGGATGGCATAAAATGCATCCAGCAATGTATCGACCACCCAGTCTCCTACGCAGTCCAGTGCTGCAACTCTGAATCCTCCTGCTGCTGCTCCTTCTTCCTCCCAGCCTCCTCACTCCATGAAAATTACACATTCTGATGAGCAGACCGACTCCCAGGAACTGTTCCCGGGCTCCTGCCTTGATTGGAAAAAAATGGTTCCTCTCTCACCTGAGGAGTTTGTCGTGACCGATGCCCAACCTTTAGATAGTTCCCGGGGTCTGGTTGATGAGGCTGGGGACTTCCGGCAACTGTCTCAAGAGCTTTCAGTGGGTGAAGAGGACGATGATCATGAAACACAGTTGTCTATCAGTGAGGTAGTAGTAAGGGCAGTAAGTCCAAGGCAGGAGCGCACAGAGGATTTGGAGGAAGAGCCGCTGGACAATGAGGTGACTGACGCCACCTGGCTTGATAAGCCAACTGAGGACAGGTCTTCATAGGGGGAGGCAAGTGCAACAGCAGGAGAGGTTGGAAGAGGCAGTGGGGTGGCGAGGGGTAGAGGCAGGGCCAGAGCGAAGAATCCCCCAACTGCTTTCCAAAGCACTCCCTCGCACCAAGCCACCGTGCAGAGTGTGAGACAGTGACTGACAAAGTGCTGGAGGGTGGATACGTGCCACCGAGCGGCCTGGGCTCGGTGGAGGAAGCCAGCATTTCTGTGTCAGTAAGGCTATGTTACTGACACGTTGTAGTTTGTAAGTGGCTCCAAGCTGCATAGTTCGGGCCGGCTTTTCCTGGAGTGGTCAAAGCGAAGGGTGGGATGGCCACTCCCACGTACCAGGTGAGGCTGGTACCAGGCCTTATAAAGCCTGGGCCTGCAGGTGTGAGAGCTGAGAGAGAGCGTCTGGCTGAGAGCCAGAGAGAAAGCGTCTGGCTGAGAGCCAGAGAGAAAGCGTCTGGCTGAGAGCCAGAGAGAAAGCGTCTGGCTGAGAGCCAGAGAGAGGGCTCTGTGGAGAAAGGAGCCCAGCTAGCCCAGCGTGTGGGCTGAGAGCGCAAAGGCGAGGTTGACAGGGTGGAGCCCCTAACCTCAACACCCAGGAGGGTGTGGTGAGACCTCCACAGGTCTGAGGACCGGACTGGCTGTGTGCAGCAAGCAAGAAGTATTCTGGCAGTGAGTAGTCAGGAACAAGCACATGTATAGTGAGTGCTCAGACGAGCAGGTGTTTATTTCCGTTTTGGTTTTGTTTCTGCTGCAATAAACCCAGGCACCGCCTGGACTAAAGAACGTTGTTGCCGGGTGTCACTGTCTCTGGCCGCGGATGCCCACGCTGCTACTGCCCCTAAACGCTAATCCCCCACAAGAGGCCTAGGTGTTCAAAGGTGTGGATGTTTTTCAGTGAGAGCGCGGACGACCGACGAACAGTGGTGTGCAACCTGTGTCTCGCCGAGATCAGCCGGGGAGTCACCACTACCAGCCTCACCATCACCAGCATGCGCAGGCATATGATGGCCAAGCACCCCACAAGGTGGGACGAAGGCCGTTCACCGTCTCCGGGTAGCACAACTGCCTCTCCCCCTGTGCCCCAACCTGCCACTCAGATCCAACCCCCCTCTCAGGACACAGGCACGAGCGCCTCCTGGCCTGCACCCATACCCTCACCTCCGCTGTCCTCGACCCCATCCAGCAATGTCTCTCAGCGCAGCGTCCAGCTGTCGCTAGCGTTGCAGCAAAAGCGCAAATACGCCGCCACGCACCCGCACATTGCCAAATTGATCAGCCTGGAGATGCTGCCACACAGGCTTGTGGTAACGGAGGCTTTCAAACACATGATGGCGGCGGCGGTCCCACGCTACTCGGTCCCCAGTCGCCACTATTTTTCCCAGTGTGCCATCCCAGCCCTACACCAGCACCTCTCCCGCAATCTCAATCGAACCCTCACCAATGCGGTTACTGGGAAGGTCCACTTAACCATGGACACGTGGACAAGTACTGGAAGGCAGGGCCACTATATCTCCCTGACGGCACATTTGGTGAATTTGGTGGAGGCTGGGACCGAGTCAGAGCCTGGGACCGCACACGTCCCACCCACACCCAGAATAGCGGGTCCTTCCTCGGTGCTGGTATCTGCGGCGGTCTATGCCACCTCCTCTAAACCCTCTCCCTTTACCTCTCAATTAAGAAATCTGAGCAGCACATCGCCAGCAGTCGGAGTGGCGCGCCAGCACAGCTGTGGGCAAGCGTCAGCAGGACATGCTGAAACTCCTCAGCCTAGGTGGCAGGAGGCACATGGCCCCCGAACTGTTGCAGGGTCTGACAGAGCAAACCGACCTCTGGCTTTCGCCGCTGAGCCTCCAACCCGGCATGGTCGTGTGTGACAATGGCCGTAACCTGATGGCGGCTCTGCAGCCTCACACACGTGCCATGCCTGGCCCACGTCTTCAATTTGGTGGTTCAGCGGTTTCTGAAAAACTACCTGCACTTGTCAAGACCTCCTCGGCAAGGTGCGCCGCGTCTGCGCACATTTCCGCAAGTCCACCACGGATGCTGCCACCCTGCAACATCTGTTTAATCTGCCAGAGCACCAACTGCTGTGCGACGTGCCCACACAGTGGAATTCTACGCTGTACATGTTGACCAGGCTGTATGAGCAGCGTAGAGCAATAGTGGAATACCAACTCCAACATGGGCGGCGTAGTGGGAGTCAGCCTCCTCAATTCTTTACAGAGGAGTGGGCCTGGATGGCAGATATCTGCCAGGTCCTTGGAAACTTTGAGGAGTCTAGCCAGATGGTGAGCGGCGATGCTGCAATCATTAGGGTTACCATTCCTCTGCTATGCCTGCTGAGAAGTTCGCTGCAAAGCATAAAGGCTGACGCTTTGCGGTCGGAACAGGAGATGGGGGAAGAGAGTATGTCGCTTGATAGTCAGAGCACCCTCATATCTATATCGTAGCGCGTTTTGGAGGAGGAGGAGGAGGGGGAGGAGCAGGAGGAGGAGGGGGAAGAGACAGCTGGGCCCACTGCAGAGGGTACTGATGCTGCTTGCCTCCCATCTGTTCAGCGTGTATGGCCTGTGGAGGAAGAGGATCCTGAAAGTGATCTTCCTAGTGAGGACAGCGATGTGTTGCGTACTGGTACCCTGGCACACATGGCTGACTTCATGTTAGGCTGCCTTTCTCGTGACCCTCGTGTTAGACGCATTCTGGCCACTACGGATTACTGGGTGTACACCCTTCTCAGCCCACGGTATAAGGAGAACCTTTCCACTCTCATTCCCGAAGAGGAAAGGGGTTCGAGAGTGATGCAATACCACAGGGCCCTGGTGGACAAACTGATGGTAAACTTCCCATCTGACAGCACTAGTGGCAGAAGGTGCAGTTCCGAGGGCCAAGTAGCAGGAGAGGCATGGAGATCAGGCAGCAGGGGAATACTCTCCAAGGCCTTTACCAGCTTTATGGCTCCCCAGCAAGTCTGCGTCACCACTCCCCAGTCAAGGCTAAGTCGGAGGGAGCACTGTAAAAAGTTCCTGAGGGAGTACGTAGCTAATCGTACCACCATCCTCTGTGATGCCTCTGCTCCATACAACTATTGGGTGTCAAAGCTGGACACGTGGCACGAACTTGCGCTGTATGCCCTGGAGATGCTGGCTTGCCCTGCCGCTAGCGTCTTATCAGAGAAGGTGTTTAGTGCAGCTGGGGAATCATCACGGACAAGTGTACCTGCCTGTCAACTGCCAGTGCTGCCATGCTTACACTCATAAAGATGAACAAAGCCTGGATTTCCCCAGACTTCTCTTCTCCACCGGTGGAGAGCAACCGCAGATAAAAGCACTCTTCTCTATCACGAGAAAAACGGCGTATTTAGCTTTGTCAATCTGTATCTGACATTAGTCCATCTCCTGCTACTTCTCCTCCAGAAAGAACATGTCATCGCGCTGAACGGCCAATTTTTCTGCGGCCCAAAAGTCTCATCTACCAATGTTTTTACAATTTTTCAAAGTTTCAAAAGTAATAATACTTTAACATGAACCAATTTTTTCAACAGGACTGCCTACAGGCTCTGTTACAAATTAAGTAACAGTGAGCTGTATCTTTCAAAAAATATTTATGGGTTTCACCTGCCCTCTCGGTTGATACATTTTTCAGAGGTACACTTGTACTCTTGGTACACTAATTTTTGGGGCCCACGCCTACACTCTTATCCAACTATTTTTTCCGGCCTTCGCCTACGCTCATGGTACCCCAATGTTTCAGAGGTTGGCCTATACTATTACTACAGAAATTTTACTGGGGTCTGCCTGCGTATACTTCTGCTACAAGAATGTTACAGGGGTCTGCCTATACTGTTGCCACTTAAATGTTGCAGGGGTCTGCCTATACTTCTGCCACGTAAATGTTACAGGGTTCTGCCTATACTGCTGCCACAAGGATGTTACTAGGGTCTACGTATACTGCTGCTACGTAAATTTTACAGGGGTCTGCCTATACTGCTGCCACAAGGATGTTACAGGGGTCTGCCTATACTGCTGCCACGTAAATGTTACAGGCGTCTGCCTATACTTCTGCTACAGAAATGTTACTGGGATCTGTCTATACTGTTACTACAGAAATGTTACAGGGGTCTGCGTATACTTCTGCTACAAAAATGTTACTGGGGTCTGCCTATACTGCTGCCACGTAAATTTTACAGGGATTTGTTTATACTGCTGCCACAAGGATGTTACTGGGGTCTGCGTATACTTCTGCCTCGTAAATGTTACAGGGGTCTGTCTTTACTGCTGCCACGTAAATTTTACATTGGTCTGCCTATACTGCTGCCACAAGGATGTTACTGGGGTCTGCCGATACTTCTGCTACAAAAATGTTACTGGAATCTGTCTATACTGTTACGACAGAAATGTTACTGGGGTCTGCCTTTACTTCTACAGAAATGTTACTGGGGTCTGCCTATACTGCTGCTACAAAAATGGTACTGGGGTCTGCCTATGTTTCTGCTGCATAAATGTTACAGGAGTCTGCTTATACTGCTGCTACAGAAATGTTACACAGGTCTGCCTATACTGCTGCTACAGAAATGTTACACAGGTCTGCCTATACTGCTGCTACACAAATGTTACACGGGTCTGCCCATACTGCTGCTACAGAAATGTTACAGGGGTCTACCTATACTGCTACCATGTAAATGTTACAGGGGTCTGCCTATACTGCTGCTACTAAATGTTACTGGGGTCTGCCTATACTGTTACTACAGAAATGTTACTGGGCTCTGCCTATACTCCTGCTACTGAAATGTTACGGGGGTCTGCCTGTACTGCTGCAACACAAATGTTACAGGGGTCTGCCTATACTGTTACTACAGAAATGTTACTGTGGTCTGTCTATACTGTTACTACTGAAATGTTACAAATACTGGGCTCTGCCTATACTGCTTCTACTGAAATGTTACAGAGGTCTGCATATACTGCTGCTACACAAATGTTACTATGGGGTCTGCGTATACTTCTGCTACTAAAATGTTACTGGGGTCTGCCTATACTTCTGCTAATGAAATGTTACTGGGGTCTGTCTATACTGTTACTACAGAAATGTTACTGGGGTCTCCCTAGACTTCTACAACATAACTGTTACTGCGATCAGCTTTTACCTTTGCTACAGGAACATTACAGGGGTCTGTGTATACTATGGGTACACTAAGTCTTCCCATCACGGTGTTCTACCTATCTGGACCCAAAAAAAACCCTGACTGACTAGGGCATGGATTGTCGGCCGAGGCCAACATGTTTTTTCTCTCACGTTACCACAGCTATCCGGGGCACTGCAATGGGATTTCTTTATGAACCTTCTCTGGGTTACTAGGACCCACCCATGCTGTGGGTGCAAACAGACTTCCCATAGCGGTGTTGTACCTGCCTGGCACTTTAAAAAATAAAAACAGACTTGCAAGGGCATGGAGTGTGGGCCGAAGCCAACATGTATTTTCTCTCACGTTACCTCAGCTATCTGGGGCACTGAATGGGATTTCTTTATGTACCGTTGGTGGGTTCCTGGGAGCCACCCATGCTCTGGGTGCACACAGACTTCCCATAGCGGAGTTGTACCTGCCTGGCACTATGAAAAAACCTAGACTGACTTGGGCATGGAGTGTGGGCCGAAGCCAACATGTATTTTCTCTCACGTTACCTCAGCTATCCGGGGCACTGCAATGGGATTTCTTTATGTACCGTCTGTGGGTTCCTGGGAACCACCCATGATGTGGGTGCACACAGACATCCCATAGCGGAGTTGTACCGGCCTGGCATTATGAAAAAAAAACAGACTGACTAGGGCATGGAGTGTGGGCCGCAGCCAACATGTATTTTCTCTCACATTACCACAGCTATCCGGGGCACTGCAATGGGATTTCTTTATGTACTGTCGGTGGGTTCCTGGGAGCCACCCATGCTGTGGGTGCACACAGACTTGCCATAGAGGTGTTTTACCTGTCTGTCGCTGGTTTACCCCTTGCGTTGTCGATGAGTTATCCGACACCCAAACAGAATGAGTAGTGTTTGGACACATGGATTCCCCATTGGTATGTCACTCGCAGCACCTTGGGCCACACAAGGTGTTTGCTGGGACAGATGCTGACCCAGGGCCCGCTCACATACTTCCCACACAGAGTATTGCTGCATTGTGGAGATGTGTAGAAGTGCTGGGCTGGCAGTGCCCTTTATGCCCACGTTTGCAGCTCCTGACAGAGGTGTCACAGGATTGGAATGAAGATCAAACGTCAAGTTCTCATTGATTCTCTACAGCATTGTGGGCTATTCCCCCCCCCCCCTTTTACAGAGGGTCGCTACCTGGCCCTGCCAACCCTCTGCAGTGTGTGCCTCCGGTTCCTCCTCATCGCAGACGCACTTATAAATAGACATGAGGGTGGTGTGGCTATGAAGCCAGCGTGTGGCATGAGGGTAGCTGAAGGCTGCGCAGGGACACTTTTGTGCGCGCTGCGGACGCAGGGTCGTGCGGGGGGGTTGGGCAGCATGTAACCCAGGACAAGAGACAGTGGTGTGTCCGCAGGCAGTGATTGTGCTTGGTTGAAGTAGTGTGGTGCTTAGCTAAGGTGTGCCTTGCTAATGAGGGTTTGTCCTAAGTAAAAATTATTAGGGGGTCACTCTTGCCGCTACTGTGGCTTAATAGTGAGACCTTGGAACCTGAGATGCAGCCCTGCATGTTGCCCTTTGCCTGCCCTATCCATTTCTGTGTCGTTTTCATCACTTTCGTAGGTTTTCCAGATTTTCACAAATGAAAACCTTAGTGGAGCATGGGTCATATATAGAGATGAGCGAGCACTCAAATGCTCGGGTCCGCGTTATTCGAGTCGAGCTTTTCATAAAATTCGAGAGCTCTACTCGAGTAACGAACCCCATTGGCTACAATGGGAGACTCGAGCATTTTTGTATGTGGAACCCAGGGTCCCGAGCTTTTTTTTTGTTTCTTACTTGGTTCATCTCTCTCTCTCCCCCCTTCCTGCCAGACCAAAAATTTTCAAATGACGCGCCCTGTGTCGCGGCAGGGAGGGGCCAAAACTGGCACGTGACAGCGGGGAGGAGCCAAAAGCTGGGGCGGAGTCGAAAGCGATTTGATGCTCGTTTGAGTAACGAGCACCATCAAGTACGCGAATACTCGAACGAGCATCATGCTCACCAGAGTATGTTCACTCAACTCTAGTCATATACAAAAATGCTTGAGTCGCCCATTGACTTCAATGGGGTTCGTTAGTCGAAACGAACTCTCGAGCATCGCAGAAAGTTTGACTCGAGCAAAGAGCACCCGAGCATTTTGGTGCTCGCTTATCTCTTTACAGCACATAATAAATCACTATCATGAAAAACATAACACTCCAAATAATATATCACGGTCATACACCACATAATTCTCTGTGTAATATATCATTGTTATACACCACCTAACACTCTACATAATATATCACTTTCATATACCACATAATAAATCACTATCAAATACCATTTAATATATCACTATTAGAGATGAGCGAACGTACTTGGTAAGGCCGATTTCGCAATCGAGCACCGTGATTTTTGAGTACTTCACTACTCGGGTGAAAAGATTCGGGGGTCGCCGGGCGTGACTTGGTGGAGCGGGGGGTAGCAGTGCGGAACAGGGGGGAGCTCTTTCTCCCTCTCCCCCCCACTCCCCTCTGCTACCCCCCGCTCACCCACGGCGCCCCCCGAATCTTTTCACCCGAGTAGTGAAGTACTCGAAAATCGTTGTGCTCGATTGCGAAATCGGCCTTACCGAGTACGTTCGCTCATCTCTAATCACTATCATATACCACATAAGATTCCACATGTTATATTACTCTCACACACTACGTAATGCTCTACATAATAAGTAACTATTAGAGATGAGCGAGTACCAAAATGCTCGTGTGCTCGTTGCTCGAGTCGAACTTCCCGTGATGCTCGAGAGTTCATTTCGAGTAACGAACCCCATTGAAGTCAATGGGGGATTCGAGCATTTTTGTATATGACCGATGCTCCGGATAGGTCTTCACTTGTGAAAAACCAGAAAACATCCGAAAGTCATGGAAACACCACAGAAACGGATAGGGCAGGGCTGGGGCAGCATGCAGGACCCGCTGTAGCCTGTGTGGGAAGTATGTAAGCAGGCCCTTGGTCAGGCTCGGTCCTAGCACACACCTTGTGTGGCCCAAGGTGCCGCGAGTGACATAGCAATGGGGAAGCCATGTGTCCACACACTAGTCATTCTGTTTGGGTGCCGGATACCTCATCGACAATGCAAAGGGGAAAGCCATCTGCACTCTGCACGCTACCCAAGTCAGTCAGTGACTTTGTGCCAGACAGGTAAAACACGGCTATGGGGAGTCTGTTTGCACCCACAACATAGGTGGGTCTTGGGCGACCCAAAACATGAACCATAAAGAAATCAGAGCGCCCAAACATGGCAGACTTTCACTGCGACGAGGACATAGGCCTCAGCCCGCACCCTCAGCAATCGCGAGCATGAAGCGGACTTCGATGCTAGTACATCTGTGAACGTCTCATTAATGCAGCAATGCTCCTCTCCTTTGGCGCAAATGAGTTTCTCAGAGAATTGTGGTAACACCAGAGAAAATACATGATGCCCAGTGCTGAACCCCTGACCCCAAGCAGGAGGAGGGGGTGGCCTTACAAGGCCAAGAAACCATGACCAGGACCCGCTGTAGCCTGTGTGGGAAGTATGTGAGCGGGCGCTTGGTCAGGCTCAGCCCCAGCAAACACCTTTTGTGACCCAAGGTGCCGCGACTGACATAGCAATGGGAAAATCCATGTGCCCACACACTATTCATTCTGTGCAGGTGTCGGATAGCTTAACCCCTTAATGACACGGCCTATTTTGGCGTTGAGGACCAAGCGATTTTTTGGTATTTTTCCATCTCCATTTTTCAAAAGCCATAACTTTTTTATTTTTCCGTGGACGCGGCCGTATAAGGGCTTGTTTTTTGCGTGGCGATCGGTAGTTTTATCGGTGCCACTTTTGGGTATATAGACAATATCGTAAAATTTTTTTTTTTTTTAAATGATAACAGGGAGAGAAAACGCATCAATTCTGCCATAGATTTTTATTTTTTTTTTACAGCATTAATCATGCAGCATAAATGACACACTAAATTTTTTCTGCGGGTCGGTATGGTAACAACGATACCAAAATTGTTATATTTTTTTTAGGTTTTTACACTTTTTTGCAATAAAACCCCCTTTTTTTGGAAATCTTTTTTTTTTCTCTATAGCTGTATTCAAAGTCATGTAACTTTTTTATTTTTCTATGTACGGAGCTCTTTAAGGGCTTATTTTTTGCGAGACGAGCTGTAGTTTTTATTGGTATCATTTTGGGAAATGTACGGCTTTTTTGATCACTTTTATTGCATTTTTTGTGAGGCAAAATGCTAAAAATTAGCATTTTGCCTCTGTTTTTTAGCGGGTTTTTTTACGCTTTTTGTCGTACAAAATAAAAAGCGTGTTCAACTTTTTGTACATGTCGTTACGGACGCGTCAATATCCAATATGTGGGGTTTTAGTTTTTTTCCCTTTTTTTATGCTAATATTAGAAAAAGCATAAAAAAGGGGGTTTTTACATTTTTTTTTTTTACATTTTTCTTTTTTTTACACTTTTCTTTTCTTTTTTTTATACTATTTGAGTCCCTCTGAGGGACTTACATCACTGTGCCTATGATCGCTGTCATAAGGCATGGCAAAGCTACTGCTCTGCCATGCCTTATCGCTTGTACAGCGATTATAGGCACAGGCAATACAGGACGCCAGTGTCTGGCGTCCTGTTGCCATGGTGACAGGCCGGGCTCTCGCGATAACATCGCGAGTTCCGGCCGGAGACACACAGGGATCGCGATCCCTCTGTGAACTCTTTCCCTGCCGCGATCTACTTAGATCTACTAGATCTACTTAGATCGCGGCAGGGAAGGGGTTAACAGTGGCGGGCGCATCTCCGATGTCCCCCCGCTGTTGGAGCGGGACGCCGGCTGTGATTCCGTGCTATCTCCAGGACGTACCAGGTACGTCATGTTGCGGGAAGTATCCCGCTACCATGACGTACCAGGTACGTCCAGGAGCGGGAAGGGGTTAATCGACACAGCAAGGGGAAAGCCATCTGCACTCTGCACCCTACCCAAGTCAGTTAGTGTATTTGTGGCAGACAGGTCAAACACCGCTATGGCAAGTCTTTGTGCACCCACAGCATAGGCGAGCTGAAGGAACCCAAAGACAGTAATAGACATGTAGAAATGACAGTGCCCAAAGATGGCAGACTTGCACTGCACCGAGGACATAGGCCTCTGCACACACCCTCAGCAATCATGGGCATAGAGCAGACTCCGATGCTAGTACAGCTGTGAACGTCTCATTAATGCAGTAACGCTGCTCTTCCTTGGCCCAAGTCATTGTCTCAGATAACTGTGGTAACACGGGAGAAAATACATGATGCCCAGTGCTGATCCCCTCACCCCAAGCAGGAGGAGGAGGTGGCCTTACAAGGCCAAGAAACCATGACCAGGACCCGCTGTAGCCTGTGTGGGAAGCACGTTAGCAGGCCCAGGGTCAGGCTCGGTCCCAGCCTCCACCTTGTGTGACCCAAGGTGCCCTGAGTTACATAGCAATGGTAATTCCATGTGTCCCAGAACAGATAGCACTGCAAGGGGAAGTCTTTGAGTTCCTTGAGCTCGCCTACGCTGTAGGTCCACAAAGATGGTATTACACAGGAAGAATTCAGAGTGCCCAACCATGGGAGAGTTTGACCCCGCCTAGCAACTTGGTCTCAGCCCACAATTCTGGCCTAGTCAGTCACTGTATTATTTGTGCCAGATAGGTAAAACACCTCAATGGGAAGACTTAGTGCACCCATAGTATAGACAGACCCCTGTAACATTCCTGTAGCAAAGGTATAAACAGATCCTAGTAACATTCCCGTAGCACGAGTATAGGCAGACCCCTGTAGCATTTCTGTAGTAAATGTATAGATAGACCCCAGTAAAATTTCTGGAGCAGAAGTATAGGCAGACCTCAGTAACATTTCTGTAGTAACAGTATAGACAGACCTCATTAACATTTCTGTAGTAACATTATAGACAGACCCCAGTAACATTTTTGTAGCAGAAGTATAGGCAGACCCTGTAACATTTCTGTAGCAGAAGTATAGGCAGACCCCAGTAACATTTCTGTAGTAACAGTATAGCCAGACCCCAGTAACATTTCTGTAGCAGAAGTATAGGCAGACCCCTGTAACATTTTTGTAGCAGCAGTATAGGCAGACCCCTGTAACATTTATGTGGCAGAAGAATAGGCAGACCCCTGTAACATTTATGTGGCAGAAGTATAGGCAGACCCCTGTAACATTTCTGTAGCAGAAGTATAGACAGACCCCAGTTAGATTTCTGTAGTAACAGTATAGACAGACCCCAGTAACATTTATCTGGCAGAAGTAAACGCAGACCCCTGTAACATTTATGTGGCAGAATTATAGGCAGACCCCTGTAACATTTCTGTAGCAGAAATATAGGCAGACCCCTGCAACATTTATGTAGCCGAAGTTTAGGCAGACCCCAGTAACATTTCTGTAGCAGAGGTATAAGCAGACCCCAGTAATATTTCTGTAGTAACAGTATAGACAGACCCCAGTAACATTTTTGTAGCAGAAGTATAGGCAGACCCCAGTAACATTTCTGTAGTAACAGTATAGACAGACCCGAGTAACATTTTTGTAGCAGCAGTATAGACAGACCCCAGTTAGATTTCTGTAGTAACAGTATAGACAGACCCCAGTAACATTTATCTGGCAGAAGTAAACGCAGACCCCTGTAACATTTATGTGGCAGAATTATAGGCAGACCCCTGTAACATTTCTGTAGCAGAAATATAGGCAGACCCCTGCAACATTTATGTAGCCGAAGTTTAGGCAGACCCCAGTAACATTTCTGTAGCAGCAGTATAGGCAGACCCCTGTAACATTTTTGTAGCAGCAGTATAGGCAGACCCCTGTAACATTTATGTGGCAGAAGTATAGGCAGACCCCTGTAACATTTCTGTAGCAGAAGTATAGGCAGACCGCAGTTAGATTTCTGCAGTAACTGTATAGACAGACCCCAATAACATTTATCTGGCAGAAGTATAGGCAGACCCCTGTAACATTTCTGTAACAGAAGTATAGGCAGACCCCTGTAACATTTATGTAGCAGAAGTATAGGCAGACCCCTGCAACATTTATGTAGCCGAAGTTTAGGCAGACCCCAGTAACATTTCTGTAGCAGAAGTATAGGCAGACCCCAGTAATATTTCTGTAGTAACAGTATAGACAGACCCCATTAACATTTTTGTAGAAGTATAGGCAGACCCCTGTAACATTTCTGTAGCAGATTTATAGGCAGACCCCTGTAACATCTATCAGGCAGAAGTATAGGTAGACCCCTGTAACATTTATCTGGCAGAAGTATAGGCAGACCTCTGTAACATTTCTGTAGTAACAGTATAGACAGACCCCATTAACATTTCTGTAGTAACAGTACAGACAGACCCCAGTAACATTTTTGTAGCAGAAGTATAGGCAGCCCCCTGTAACATTTCTGTAGTAACAGTATAGACAGACACCAGTAACATTTCTGTAGCAGAAGTATAGGCAGACCCCTGCAACATTTATCTGGCAGAAGTATAGGCAGACCCCTGTAACATTTATGTGGCAGAAATATAGGCAGACCCGGTAACATTTCTGTAGCAGAAGTATAGGCAGACCCCAGTAACATTTTTATAGCAGCAGTATAGGCAGACCCCTGTAACATTTTTGTAGCAGCAGTATAGGCAGACCCCTGTAACATTTTTGTAGCAGCAGTATAGGAAGACCCCTGTAACATTTCTGTAGCCGAAGTTTAGGCAGACCCCAGTAACATGTATGTAGCTGAAGTTAAGGCAGAGCCCAGTAACATGTATGTAGCAGAAGTTTAGGCGGACCCCAGCAACATTTATGTAGCAGCAGTATAGGCAGACCCCTGTAACATTTCTGTAGCAAGAGTATAGGCGAACGCCTGAAAATTGGGGTACCATGACTGTAGGCGAAGGCCGGAAAAATTAGTTAGCTAATAGTATAGGCGAGGGCCAGAAAAATTAGTGTACCAAGAGTACCAATGTACCCCTTAAAAATTGCTCAACCGAGAGTGCAGGTGAAACCCATAAATATTTTTTTGAAGATACAGCTCGCTATTGCTTAATTTGTAACACAGCCTGGAAGCAATCGTGTTCAAAAAATTGGTTCATGTTAAAGTATCAATACTTTTGAAACTGTGAAAAATTGGGGAAAAATTGTTAGATGAGCCTTTTGGGCCACAGAAAAATTGGCAGTTCAGCGTGATGACAAGATGTTTCAGGAGGAGGAGTAGGAGGACTAATATCAGAGACAGATTGACAAAGCTAAATGCCCCTTTTTTCCAGTGATAGAGAAGCATGCTTTTATCTGCGATTGCAGCGAAAAGAATCTTTAGGTGGAGAAGAGAAGTCTGGGAAATCCAGGCTTTGTTCATCTTTATGAGTGTAAGCATGTCAGCACTGGCAGTTGACAGGCGGGTACGCTTATCCGTGATGATTCCCCCAGTTGCACTAAACACCCCCTCTGACAAGACGCTAGCAGCAAGGCAAGCTAGCACCTCCAGGGCATAGAGCGCAAATTCATGCCACGTGTCCAGCTTTGACACCCAATAGTTGAATGGAACAGAGGCATCACAGAGAACAGTGGTACGATCGGCTACGTACTCCCTCACCATCTTTTTACACTGCGACCTCCGGCTCAGCCTCGACTGGGGAGTGGTGATGCAGTCTTGCTGGGGACCCATAAAGCTGGCAAAGGCCTTAGAGAGTGTTCCCCTGCCTGCGCTGAACATGCTGCCTGATCTGCGCGCTTCCTCTGCTACTTGGCCCTCGGAACTGCGCCTTCTGCCACTAGTGCTGTTAGATGGGAAGTTTAGCATCACTTTTTTCACCAGGGCCCTGTGGTATTGCATCACTCTCATACCTCTTTGGGAATGAGAGTGGTAAGGTGCTCTTTGCACCATGGGTCGAGAAGGGTGTACACCCAGTAATCCGTGTTGGCCAAAATGCATCTAATGCGAGGGTCACGAGAAAGGCAGCCTAACATGAAGTCAGCCATGTGTGCCAGGGTGCCAGTACGCAGGACATGGCTGTCTTCACTAGCAAGATGACTTTCAGGATCCTCCTCCTCCACAGGCCATACACACTGAACACATGAGAGGCAAGCAGCATGGGTACCCTCTGCAGTGTGCCTAGCTGTCTCTTTCCCTTCCTTCTCCTCCTGCTCCTCCCCCTCCATAACACGCTGAGATATAGACATGAGGGTGCTCTGACTATCAAGCAATATACTGTCATCCCCCGTCTCCTGTTCCATCCGCAAAGCGTCGGCTTTTATGCTTTGCAGCGAACTCCTCAGCAGGCATAGCAGCGGGATGGTTACGCTAATGATTGCAGCGTTGCTGCTCATCATCTGGCTAGACTCCTCAAAGTTTCCGAGGACCTGGCAGATGTCTGCCATTCAGGCCCACTCCTCGGTAAAGAATTGGGGAGGCTGACTACCACTACGCCACCCATGTTGGAGTTGGTATTCCACTATTGCTCTACGCTGCTCATACAGCATGGCCAACATGTGCAGCGTAGAATTCCACTGTGTGGGCACGTCGCACAGCAGTTGGTGCTCTGGCAGATTAAACCGATGTTGCAGGGTCCGCAGGGTGGCAGCGTCCGTGGTGGACTTGCGGAAATGTGCGCAGACTTGCTGAGCGGGTCAGACAAGTGCGGGTAGTTTTTCAGAAACCGCTGAACCACCAGATTGAAGAAGTGGGCCAGGTATGGCACGTGTGTGAGGCTGCCGAGCTGCAGAGCCGCCACCAGGTTACGGCCGTTGTCACACACGACTATGCCCGGTTGGAGGCTCAGTGGCGAAAGCCAGAGGTCGGTCTGCTCTGTCAGACCCTTAAACAGTTCGGGGGCCATGTGCCTCCTGTCACCTAGGATGAGTAGTTTCAGCACGTCCCGCTGACGCTTGGCCACCGCTGTGCTGCCGCGCCACGCCACACCGACTGCTGGTAACATGCTGCTCACATTTCTTAATTGAGAGGTAGAGGTTGCGTAGGAGGCGGAGGAGAGAGAGAGGGTTTAGAGGAGGTGGCACAGTTGGGGGATTCTTCGCTCTGGCCCTGCCTCTACCCCTGGCCACCCCACTGGCTCTTCCAACCTCTCCTGCTGCTGCACTTGCCTCCCCCTCTGAAGGCCTGTCCTCAGTTGGCTTATCAAACCAGGTGGGGTCAGTCACCTCATCGTCCAGCTGTTCTTCTTCCGAATCCTCTGTGCGCTCCTCCCTCAGACTCTGACTACTACCTCACTGATAGACAACTGTGTCTCATCATCATCGTCTTCCTCACCCACTGAAAGCTCTTGAGACAGTTGCCGGAAGTCTCCAGCCTCCTCACCCGGACCCCGGGAACTATCTAAAGGTTGGGCATCGGTCACGACAAACTCCTCAGGTGAGAGAGGAACCGTTTTTTCCCACTCAAGGCAGGGACCCGAGAACAGCTCCTGGGAGTCTGCCCGCTCATCAGAATGTGTCATTTTCATGGAGTGAGGAGGCTGGGAGGAAGAAGGAGCAGCAGCCAAAGGATTCAGAGTTGCAGCAGTGGACTGCGTAGAAGACTGGGTGGTCGATACATTGCTGGATGCATTTTCTGCCATCCACGACAGGACCTGCTCACACTGCTCTGTTTGTAATAAAGGTCTACCACGTGGACCCATAACTTGTGATATGAAGCTGGGGACCCCAGAAACTTGCCTCTCCTAATCCCGCAGCAGCCGGCTGCGATTCACCTGGACCAGGAACTCTGCCTGTGCCCACACCCTCCCTTGGACCTCCGCGTCCTCGTCCACGTCCTCTAGCCCTACCCCTACCCATCAGTATGGTGGATTACGAATAGAGCAGACACAGAGTGGTGTAAATAATTATGAAATTATTTGCGTACACTTTCACGCTGAGAGCGGTATTGTAACGCTAACTCCAGGCAGAAACAAAGAATACGGAAGGCTGCAAACAGGCCTAGCTGTGCAATAGTGATGCACTACAACTCCCACCAGACACGCTGTAAAATGCAGACGGTCAGAGGTAGCCCAACGAAGGAGCTTTTGGGGGGGGGGGAGAATATAGGCTATATAGTGTGTATATGACTTTCCCTCTATCAGTGGCTGTGTTGGCCATACGCTGTGCGTCAAATTCACTGCAGACACAGAGCGGTGTAAAAAATTATGGAATTATTGGCACACACTTTCACGCTGAGAGCGGTATTGTAACGCAAACGCCAGCCAGAAAAAAATTATACGGAAGGCTGCAAACGGGGCTAGCTGTGCAATATTGATGCACTACAACTCCCACCAGAAACCCTGTAAAATTCAGACGGTCAGAGGTAGCCCTAAGAAGGATCCTTGGGGTTCTTGTAGACAGGATCCTACACTACTACTGTCCCTTTCTCAGCAGCACTTTTCCTATACTCTGTATTACAGACTGCAGACTTAGAATGCTATAGCTGTAATGGCCTGCACAGCCCGAGATTAAAAAAAAAAAAAAATTGTGCAAAACTGCTCCCAGCCAGCCACACAGTAATGCACACGGTCAGATGTGGCCCTAAGAAGGACCGTTGGGGTTCTTGAGGACAGGATCCTACACTAACACTATCCCTGAATAAGCAGCAGCACTTTCCCTAATCTCTCCCAGTGTGTGTCTGAGGCGAGCCACAGGCGGGACCGCTTTAAGTACTCGGCGGTCACTTGATCTCACCAGCCACTCACTGCAGGGGGGTGGGATAGGGCTGGCACATCACAGGAGGAAGTAGTAATGCCTTCCCTGCATGGCTATTGGCTAAAAAATGGCGCTAAACATGCGGGGAAGGAAATGGAATTGACTCGATTACCGCGTGGTGCTTGTCTTGAGTAACAAGCATCTCGAACACCCTAATGCTCGAATGAGCATCAAGCTCGGACGAGTGTGCTCACTCATCTCTAATAACTATCATACACCACATAAGACACCACATAACGTATCATTATCATACACTACATAATGTAACACTTTCAACCACCACATATAATATTAACCCTTTGCAATCCAATTTTAGATTCAGGGTTTCCTAGGGAGCTCTCTCTTTTTGCCATTATACAATGGCACCATCTGCTGGCTAGAGCCAGTACTGCGGTATAGGACATGCTGGAGAGGCCCCCGACAACAGAGTGGCCAGTAATATACAGTAAGAATACCCTGCCGGACGTCTTCCAACATCGAAGTTGTTCAGCCTTCAATCAGAATGTCTTCAGACGTCAGACAGTGGATTGGAAAGGATTAATATCATATACCACATAATATGTCATTATCATATATGACATAATGCACCACATAAGATATCACTATCATACTCCCCATAATATACATAAAATATATCACTAGCGTGCTACAATAATATACATAAATTATACATCCTTATTAGAGATGAGCGAGCATACTGGGTAAGGGAAATTACTCGAGCGAGTATTGGCATTTTCAAGTAACTGCCTGCTCGTCCAATTCGGGGGGCGGCGGGGGGTTGCGTGGTGGCGGAGAGAGAGGTCTCCCCAACCCCCCGTGGCCCCCCAAATCTTTTCGGACGCGCAGGCAGTTACACGAGAATGCCAATACTCGCTCGAGTAATTTAGATTACCCAGTATGCTCGCTCATCTCTAATCCTTATCATACACCATATAATATATTGCTGCAGTGAGCTGAATGAGTTATTATATTTCTACATGATCTTAAAACCAGTACACCATAAAATATAAAATACATATTTATATTGGCCAGTTTACCTTCCCTTCAACCTGAAACTGACCTTTATAGGTGAGATAAGGTGAAAGATAAGGAAGTCAACTTTATTTCAACATTCTACAATATTTCTATAAGATTCAAACAGGAATAACATGCAAATAAGGAAAAATCATAAGGAAATGTGTCATCAGAAAATGAACTATTGTGTGCAGCAAGTATGTTGTTATATGTCTAAGAAAATATATTACTACCATACAAGAATTAATACTCCACATAATATATCAGTATTATACACCACATAATATATCACTATTATACACCACAAAATATATCGCTATCAAACACCACATGATAATCCGTGTAATGTGTCATTATTAGAGATGAGCGAGCGTACTCGGAAAAGCACTACTCGCTCGAGTAATGTGCTTTATCCGAGTATCGCTGTGCTCGGGTCTGAAGATTCGGTTGCCGCTGCGGCTGACAGGTGAGTGGCAGCGGGGAGCAGGGGAGAGCGGGCGGGAGAGAAAGATCTTACCTCCGTTCCTCCCCGCTCTCCCCTGCAGCTCCCCGCTCCGTGCCGAATCTTCAGACCCGAGCACAGCGATACTCGGATAAAGCAAATTACTCGAGCGAGTAGTGCTTTTCCGAGTACGCTCGCTCATCTCTAGTCATTATGTATAATGAAAACAAGGGTTTAATACAGTGTTAGCCAGTAGAGCCAAATGTGATTGTTTCCAGCAAGAGAAACCAAGTAATCTTGTAGATATGATACCTTTTAATGGCTAACAAAAATACACAATATTATAGCGAGCTTCCGAACCAACATGGGGTTCTTCTTCAGGTTTAAATGAAATACATCCGAAGAGGCATGCATATTTATACAGTGATACGTTGGGTTAAGAGTGCCTCAGCTCACAAGCTTTTTGACTTGAGAGCAGGCTCTCTCCCGAATTTTTGCTTTGATTTAGGAGCAAAATCTTGGGTTAAGAGCCTTGCTCTCAACACTGCTGCTGCCGGTGGCCTCGTTGAAAGCAATTCCCTGCCGGCAACCCCTGCAGTGATTTTTAGGGAAGGGCTTTAAATATAAGCCCTTCCCTGAAAAATCATTCCTAGCTGTAGTAAAAAATATATACTCACCTGTCTGCAGCTGCCGTGGCTCAGGCGTGGCCACTTGTTCTCCCTGCATTTTTAATTCCCGCCTGCTGAAAAGCCTCAGAGCTGTGCAGGGAGAACAAGTGATGCCTAGACATGCCTTAGCCCCCGGCATACATGTGATCTGAGCGGCTGCAGAGAGCAGCGCGGGCACTCACCTCTCCCGCGGCCCTGGCTCTTTCATGTGCCGGCTCCTGGGCAGCGGGCACATGTGCAGAGTAGAGCTGGTGGCCAGGGAGTGATGTTTCTGTGAGCCCCGCACAGAAATAGAGCATGCCGCGATTTGTTTGCCAGGCAAGATTTTGCATGGCCAAATCACGGCCATTTGCCTAGGATTGCGTTTGTTAACGCAATCCTATGGCAGCTTCCAGGGGCGGAAATTCCGCCCGTCTGCAGGCGGCCAAAGTCTTAAGCTGTTGGGACATTTCCGACAGGTGTCTATTTGTGGTTATCTATTACACTACAACTCGCAGCATATCCTGCCAGCTGCAGAC
Organism: Eleutherodactylus coqui; assembly: GCF_035609145.1. NCBI lineage: Eukaryota > Metazoa > Chordata > Amphibia > Anura > Eleutherodactylidae > Eleutherodactylus > Eleutherodactylus coqui. The sequence goes on along the minus strand of NW_027101931.1, from coordinate 1,394,705 downwards.
CTATACATTTTACTGAGAGTTAGTTTGGAAAACTGCAACTCCCAGCCGGCACGGAAGGTTCTAGGAGCTCCGCAACGGAATCAATTGATTTACAGATTTTAATGATTGTTTAGTGATTGGGTTGTAACTGGGGCCCCAGCAGGAAAACAAACTACCTGCATTCTAGTCTGCCATTGGTCACCTCATGGGAGTAGCAAGAAATAAGTTTGCATGGCATGAGAAATGCTCTCAGAGACAGCGGTAGCGGTAAAACAAGGGTTTTATTGGGAGCGGTAAGGGAACGTTTTCTGTGGGAGGGGCTAACTTGTAATTGTGGCACAATCCCTTTAAGTGTACCAGATGCTAAACCATGCTCCTACTTCAAAGGGTTGTTGGGATTGGAGGCAAAAGTTAAATATCTATCTCATATCTATCTACCCAGGCAGGCAAACGCTGGTTGCAGCTGGCACTTGTCATAGTCATTGAACTGATGCCGGCTGCGATCAGCCTAGCTCTGCCCGTGTTTTACAGGGGAACATGCTGCAGTGTAATATGATTATCTTTGCCCTGTGTGACGGAGTGTTATCTACTTCTTGACACGCTGTTCCGCTGTAATATGCTGTAAGTGCACCCTAAAAGAGTATATTCACACATTTTTTAATGTTCCATAGTCTGACTTCCATATTATTTATCATTGGAAAAGAAAACCTTCTACACATTCTTTTTTCTATCAAATCTTCTTTTTCCGTTGACGTGGCCGTATGAGGGCTTATTTTTTGCGTGGCGAGCTGTAGTATGCATTGGTGCCATTTTTCAGTACATAGGACTATATTGTAAAACTTTTATGACAGCAGGAAGAGAAAAACATCAATTCTGTCACATATTTTAATTTTACAGCGTTAATCATGCAGCATAAATCGCACCATAAATGTTTGCTGCGGGTCGGTACGGTTACAATGAGAACAAAAGTCTTATTTTTTTTACTTTTCCACAATAAAACACCTTTTTTTCTTTGTTATTATTTTTTAAATCGCTGCATTCAAAGTCCTATAACTTTTTTATTTTTTCATGGACGGAACTCTGTGAGCTAATTGATTGTGAGACGAGCTGTAGTTTTTTTTGGTACCATTTTAGGGTACACACGGCTTTTATGATCACTTTTTTGGGGCAGGAAAATGAAAGAAAAAAAAAGCATTTTACCTTAGTTTTTTAGTTTGTTTATTTTAAGCTTTTGAGCATGCAGATAAAAAGAGTGTTCAATTTATTGTATGCGCCATTACAGAAACGAAATATGTTGTTTTTTTGTGCTAATGTGGGAAAAAGCACAAGTTGTTTTTTTTTTACATTTTTCTTTTTTACATTATTTTTATCTTTTTTTATACTGTTTATGTCTCTGTAGGGGATTTGTACATTAGCACCTATGATCACTATCATAAGGCATTGCAGGACTTCTGTCCTGCAATGCCTTATCGCTGGTATTAGCAATCATAGACACTGGCAATGCAGGCCGCCTGTATTTGGCATTTTGTTGCCATGGCAACCTGTCGGGCTCTCCGCAATTACATCACGAGAGTCCGATGACGTCACGGAGGGAGCGCTCTCCCACTGTGGACCCTTTACATGGAAAGGGGTTTTAACAGCGGGGGGGCTGGTGTCACTGTCCCGATGCGACCCCGCTGTTGCAGTGGCAGGCTGGCTATCGGTGACAGCCGACTCCCGCTGCTGGACTGCGCAAAATCTCTTATGATCTTGTGCTATCCCCAGGGCGTTACTGTACGTCCTGTTGTGTTGAGTACCTCTCTGCCAGGACATACAGTTATGCCCTGTGACGGGAAGGGGTTAATTAATGCAACTATGCAAAGGTAGGCAAAAGAAGAAAACAATTTCTAGTTAGTCCAGTGAAAATATCGGAGGTTGCCCATAGACGCTGCAGAAAAGCATGTGGACTTCTGGTGATTGCCGTCAATGCCAGGCGGCACATGGACTTGTACAGAGGGCAGCTGGGAATCAGTGGAAATCACCATATCTTTACGGAGATCTATAGCATGTACAGGTAACCTTATACAAGCAGTGCTACTCATGGAGGGCATGGAATGCATTCTCATGGAGATCAGAGCTTTTATGATTCAAGTTCCCTACAGGGACATAAAAGGTGTTAAAAAAAAACAACTTTCCACTTTTTAAATTTTTGTAAAAATTAAAGCCAAACATTTTGAATCATCTTTAACGACCCGTACAATAAACTGAACACACTATTTATTCTGCATGGCAAAAACCATAAGAAAATAAAAACATTGAGGCAAAAGGCTTATTTTGTTAATTTTACCTCCCAAAAAAACGCTGTAAAAGTGATTAAAAAAGCAGTAAGTACCGCAAAATGCAAAAAAGTACAGCTCTTCACACAAAAAACAGCCCTGACAGAGCGACGTCCATGAAAAAATAACATTATGGGACGCTGAATGCAACAATGGAAAAGAAAAAAAATCCCCAAAAGGGTTTTAATTGAGTAAAAGTAGAAAAACCTAAAAAAGTAGTAATTTTAGTATCGTCATAATTGTATAATGGGGGTTTTGGAGTAACTTGGATATTTGGAGGATTCTGAATACATTTAGACACGAGTTTGTACTTCTGCTTCTCTATGTAATCTATTTTGTACACTTTATTTGTACTACTGGATGTATTTGCTCTTTCTGTGTTTTAGTATTATGTATCTATGATGAATTTGTTGCAGTATTCCCAACACATGTGCATTCTATTTAACATATATGTGCGTGTTCTTGCTAAATCGCCATTCACTTTAGCGATTACTACCCCCAGGGATTATGATAATGCAGACCCAAAGTCTCACTAAGTAAATAGAGCAATCACTTCTCCATTCACTTAGTGAGGCTTGGGATGTGCCATTCTCACAAACACTGGGGGTCCCAGTGGTTGGACCCACACCAATCATCCATTTATCATGTGTCCTATGGATAGGTGATACATTATTTTGGGGAGATAATCCCTTTGAAGTGACCGGGGATTTAGCACAAACAGCCAGGGGGGGTGCTAAAAGCCCCAAGACACATGCACAGCCACCACCAAAAACATATATACTGTGTGTCTGGCTATATATATATTTGGATGGACAGTAGTTTGGCAGTTATTCCCACATTCTTGTTTCTCTCTGTTGTTTTTTTTATATTATGAAATAAATTAGCCTAAAGAAGTATTTTTCTACACAATTAGTAGCCGTTTATTCCTCATTCTTCGGTTTATTGGCCTTACATACCAGACTACTATGCCTATTACTAGAATTCTGTATACATGAAACATTCATTTATATTACTGACTTTATACTTTACTACTATGATGAAATATTTCCATGGCTTTACTTTGATTAACCCCTTAAAGGGGTTGTCCCGCGAAACAAAGTGGGGGTATACACTTCTGTATGGCCATATTAATGCACTTTGTAATGTACATTGTGCATTAATTATGAGCCATACAGAAGTTATTCACTTACCTGTTCCGTTGCTAGCGTCCCCGTCTCCATGGTGCCGTCTAATCTTCAGCGTCTAATCGCCCGATTAGACGCGCTTGCGCAGTCCGGTCTTCTCCTTTGCTGAATGGGGCCGCTCGTGCCAGAGAGCGGCTCCTCGTAGCTCCGCCCCGTCACGTGTGCCGATTCCAGCCAATCAGGAGGCTGGAATCGGCAATGGACCGCACAGAAGCCCTGCGGTCCACCGAGGGTGAAGATCCCGGCGGCCATCTTCACAAGGTAAGTATGAAGACGCCGGACCGCGGGGATTCGGGTAAGTACTATCTGTTTGTTTTTTTTTATCCCTGCATCGGGTTTGTCTCGCGCCGAACGGGGGGGCTATTGAAAAAAAAAAAAAACCCGTTTCGGCGCGGGACAACCCCTTTAAGGACATGGCCTATTTTGGGCATAAGGATAAAACGATTTTTGGGAGATTTTTATCTCCACATTTCAAAAGCCATAACTTTACTTTTCCGTCGGCACGGCCGTATGAGGGCTTGTTTTTTGAGCGGCGAACTGTAGTTTTATTGGTTCCATTTTTGGGTACATAGACTTTATTGTAAAACTTTTATTAATTTTTTTATGATAGCAGTGAGAGAAATCATCAGCTCTACAATTGTTTCTTTTTAGGGTGAATTCAAACGAGCGCGTTTATGTGCGTGCATATGTGCGCACAAAACACGCATCTGTTACAACCACTGAATTCCCTATGGTGTGTTCACATGTTCGCGTTTTATAGGCATGCGCCTGTAAAGATAGGACATGCGTGCACCACAGGTCTTGAACGCATGGCCTTCAATGGAGCCGCAGTTGCTGCCGGCGGCTCCATTGAAGGCAATGGTCTGCTGGCATCCCTGAAGTGATTTTCAGGGAAGAGCTTTAAATATAAGCACTTCCCTGAAAAATCATTCCTTTTAGTGTAAAAAAAATAAAATAAATAAATATATGAAGATGGGCTGGAGCTTGTGCCTCTGGATCCCTCCGCTGCCCGGACCGTCTCACACAGCGCTGCTCTCTTCTCTTGGAATCGTATCTATGAATAAATATAGATATATTTGGGTGATAAGCAATAAATATAGAGCAGCGTTCATTTTTTTTTATTGTATTAACTTAAATCTTTGACACTTTTTTTTTGCCCTTTAAAATGGTCTTTATTTGCTCCACTTACTTTAATAGAAGACCCATTCAATTTGGATCCCAGTCTTATTTGGAAACTTGCATGAAACTTTTTTTAAGTACAGATAATATACAGATGGGCTACTTTTTAGCTAGACTCTTAGGCTGGGCTCACACAGGACCAAAATCTCGCGGAATGACCACACGGAAATTCTGCGAGATTTCTGTCGGAGAAATGCAGCTTCAAAAACTGCTATCACACTCAAGATACAATTTGTCCCATCTGTACATAATCTTTTTTTAAATTCGTTTTATTTATTGATAGGCAATTTGTGAAATACAAAATGAAAAGAAATTTATACGATACATAGTGATATGGATACAGTTAGAGTCCTGGTTCGATTTAACACGGATTTTGTTACTGTATTTCTTAAGGTATTTGATTATACGTTTGTAACAATAAACTTTTGAACTTATGAAAACAACAATAAACTCAGGTCCTGTTCTTCTTTGTTCCGGATCCTGAAAATGGAAAGTTACAAGTTTTCAGGCACTTATGAGTGGGGTGGGGTGGGGGGGGTGTTGGGATCGGGGAGGGAGGGGGGGGGGTCAGTATAGGGTAGGTTTAGATTTCAATCAGTGGTCAAAGTAGAGTGAGAGTCTAGCCAGGCTCCCCATACTTTTCGGAATTTAGTCGGACAGCCTCTGTTTTGGTGTATGATTTTTTCATATGAGGTTACAGTATTTACAGTTTGGATCCAGTGTGGGATTGAGGGGGGCTCTGTTGCCATCCATTTTATGGCTCTCTCTTTACAGGCTAGGAACAGCGCTCTCTCAAGAAAAACGCGAGTGTAGTATGGCCACATCTCCTCCTCCAGCAAACCAAATAGCGCCACCTTAGGGTCCAGGTCGATGGATAATGGGGGCCGTAAAAGTGAGTTCACGAGGTCTGTCACTTTTGACCAGAACTCGTTAACGAAGTGGCACTCCCAAATCAGATGCTAGAAGTCCGCTTTCGGTTGGTGGCATCTTTGGCATGAATCTGAGGTGGTATTTCGCATTTTATGCAGACGGTTGGGAGTAAGGTAGGCTTGATGTATGATGTATAATTGGATTAGCTTGTTGTTTACGGCCGGTGACACTGATAGATGGGATTCAGAGATGTCCTGCCACTCTTCAGGTGTAAGGGATGTGATGGTGAGTCTCCATTTGTCATATGCTGGGGGTGGGCCGAGGTCTATTTTTGCTGAAAGGAGATGTGTATATAGGGCTGATATTAGGCCTTTGGGTCCTTGGGATTTGAGGATGCCTATTGTGGGGAACTTGGATATGCGGGTCAAGGTGGGAGGGAATTGAGAGTTCAGAGCATGTCTTAGTTGGAAGAATCTGAATAGTTGGAGGTACGAGGCCTGCAGCTTATCGTGCAGTTGCGTGAATGTGGGGAGTGTTCCGTCTATGTATATGTCTTTTAGTGTGTGTACCCCCTGGGTTGTCCAGTACTTTGGGTCTGGGATGGACTGTAGTGCGGTAAGGCCGGGGTTATTCCAAAGAGGAAGTTCTGGTATCACACCCTGGTAATTCTGCAGTGTCTTTGCTTCTTTCCATACGCTGAGAGCCAGTTTATGAAGCGGGGTTAATTCAGTGGGTTTAGTGCATTCCAGGAATTCTAAAAAATTCAGGAGATTATGTCATGTTACTTGTTTAGCTAGTTGTTTGTCTGCTATGGGTAGTTCTTTGTCTAGGACCCAGGCTCTGATATTTCGCAGTTGCCCTGCCAGGTAATAGAGCCGGAGGTCCGGAAGGGCCATTCCGGCTTGTTCTTTGGGTCTTTGTAAGGTTGATCGGCTCCGTTTGGAACGGGAGGAGTTCCAGATAAATGTTATAATTAGGGAATTTAGGGACTTGAAAAAGCGTTTGGGGACACTCACTGGCATATGCTGTAATATGTATAGACATTTGGGTTGGATGACCATTTTAATGAGATTTATGCGCCCAGCAACAGAAAGTGGTAGCTTAGCCCATCGTTTCAGTCTATGTTTTATGTTGTCTAAGAGTGGGTTTATGTTATCTGCTATTGCATTGTTATGGTCATATGACATGAGCATCCCCAGGTATTTGAATGTTGAGACTGGTTTTAGTCCATATCTTGCAACGCAGGGGTCATTTTTTGGGCCAGTCTCTGTGTAGAGGATTGTTAATTTGGACCAGTTGACATATAGTCCGGAGAAATGGGAGAATTTATCTATGTGTGTCATAGCTTGGGCAAAGGAGTTTGATGGGTTCGATAAGAATAGGATTGTGTCATCTGCGTATAGTCCCAGTTTGCTTTCAAGGTCTGCCCATTTAATGCCGGTCACGCTGGGGGCGCTTCTTAATCGAATTGCCAGTGCTTCAATGGCTATGGCAAATAAGGCCGGGGATAGAGGGCATCCCTGTCGGGTGCCTCTTGCCAATTGGAATTCCATCGATGGGATGCCATTGACGATTACATTTGCGCTTGGGGACTTGTATACAGTTTTGACCCATTGTTGAAAGTTAGGTCCGAATCCAAAGCGGATCAGACAGGCTTCTTGAAAAGCCCACTCCACAGAATCGAAAGCTTTTGCCATGTCAAGTGAGACCAGAGCCCAGGGCATGTTATATTGCTTACCTAGTTGGATAGCTGTTTGGACTCTACGGATATTTATGGTCGTGGACTTTCCTGGCATGAAGCCCGTCTGGTCGGGGTGTATGATGGAAAGGATCACCTGATTTAGTCTGGTGGCTAGGATTTTGGTTAGGATCTTGTAATCTGTATTTACCAGTGATATAGGCCGGTAAGAGATACAGTCTGTAGGGTCCTTCTCAGGTTTCAGGATCACTACTATGGAGGCTTTATAGAATGAAGGTGGGAGTATTTTGTCTAACTGTGCTTGGTTTAGTACCTCAAGGAGTTGTGGGCCTAGTTGTTCGTTGTATTTGCGGTATGTCTCTATTGGGAGACCATCGGGTCCTGGTGATTTATTGAGAGCCATGTCTTGGATTATTAGTTGAATCTCTTCCAAAGTAATAGGGGCTTCTAGGAGGTCAACCTGCTCTTCAGAGAGGGTTGGGAAATTTAAGTCTTTTAGGTAGTCCAAGATGTCTGCCACCGTGTTATGAGAGGAAGAGGTATACAAGTTCGCGTAGAATTCTTTAAAGCAATTTGTGATAGACGGGGCATCAGTGAACTCCATTCCCCGTTGATTTTTGATCTTGAGGATCGTGTTTGTTTGGTTTTCACGCTTGATAAGATTGGCGAGTAAGTGACTAGATTGGTTTCCTAGCTCAAAGTAGTGTTTGGAGAAGAAGAGTTGGCGTTTGGCTTTAGCATGTATTTGGTGTCTATAGAGTCGGGATAGACTGAGCCAGGCTATTTTATTAGCTTCTGTGGGGGAAGATATATATATTTTTTCGGCTTCTAGGGTCTGATTTTCTATCTCTTTATCGGCCTGAGATGTTGATTTTTTAATATATGAGATGGCCGACTTAAGGAATCCTCTGATATAGGCCTTAAGAGTGTCCCACTTCAAGGCGGGATGGGTATTGTCGCTATGGGCATCTAGGAATAGAGAGATGTGGAAGGGTGTCTGGTCATCCGGTCCAATGAGCTTAAGCCAGAATGGGTGCAGTTTCCAAGTGGGCTTTATACTGAGTTGAGGGAATTTTAGGGTTAACAGTATAGAGCTGTGGTCAGAGATGCCTCTCGGGCAGTGTGTTATGTTTTAGAGGTATACTGCCAGTTCCATGGAACTGAATATTTAATCGATTCTTGTCAACGCGTTGTAGCCCGGTGAGTGGCAGGTATATTCTCGTGTTTCGGGGTGATAGAGTCGCCCGAGGTCAACCCATCCGACGCTTTCGACTAGTTGTCTCAGAGGGGAATTTAAAGTGGGAGTGGGGTTAGAGAGGGGTGTATGGAATTTGTCTTTAGTAGGGTCCATTATCATGTTAAAGTCACCTAGGCAGATCACTCCTGCCAACGGGTAATGATGTGCAAACGCTATGGCGGTCTGCAGAAGGTGAAGATTGTTGTGAGGTGGGTTGTAGATGGATAGGATGACATATGGTTTGGAGTCTATTTCTCCGTATACAAATATGAATCTTCCTTCGGGGTCCCTGCGGGTGACAATTGGGTTCCAGCGTAGCGACTTGTGAATTAGTACCAAGACGCCCCTGGAGAAGGAGGTGTGGAAGGAGCGGGCGGTCCACTGGATCCATGGTTTTGAGAGGGTGTCTGCCTTGTCCCTGATGAGATGGGTCTCTTGTAAGCTGATGTGTGGGTTTATTTGTTTAATGTATGAGAACACTGTCCTTCGCTTAAGTGCTGTGCCGAGCCCCCGAACATTCCAGCTAAGACATTTTAGGGATGTCATTGCTTACGTGGGTGTAAGGTTTAGCTATCATGTCTGTGCCCTTTGGGTGGGGGAGGAGGTAGGGCGTTGGTGGGTGTGAGGGGAGGGGTTGTGTTAGCGCCTGCTTGTAAAAAACATTAATGCAGAACAGAATACAACAGTTTGAACCATTAATCTTTGACATCTCTTTAAAATTGTGACGCGGGTGCCAAAGAACAACAGAATAAAAGAGTTAGGAAAGAGGGAGGATAAAGAGACAAGGGAAAAGAGAAGGGAAAAAAATAGAAAACCAAAGAAAAAGGGAAACGATTTAGCTACAATCTAATTAGAAGTAGCAGATGTTATGCTGTTGGGGGGAGTCTCTTGGTGGCCTTTAAGGTTTAAAGGGGTTGTCCCGCGCCGAAACGGGGTTTTTTTTTTTTCAACCCCCCCCCCCCCCCCCCGTTCGGCGCGAGACAACCCCGATGCAGGGGTTAAAAAAGAACACCGGAGAGTGCTTACCTGAATCCCTGCGCTCCGGTGACTTCTTACTTACCTGATGAAGATGGCCGCGGGGATCTTCTCACTCGGTGGACCGCAGGGCTTCTGTGCGGTCCATTGCCGATTCCAGCCTCCTGATTGGCTGGAATCGGCACGTGACGGGGCGGAGCTACACGGAGCCCCATTCAGAAAAGCAGAAGACCCGGACTGCGCAAGCGCGGCTAATTTGGCCATTAGACGGCGAAAATTAGTCGGCTCCATGGAAACGAGGACGCTAGCAACGGAGCAGGTAAGTGAAAAACTTCTTATAACTTCTGTATGGCTCATAATTAATGCACAATGTACATTACAAAATGCATTAATATGGCCATACAGAAGTGTATAGACCCACTTGCTGCCGCGGGACAACCCCTTTAAGGCTGACCGCCGGGTCTCAGAAGTAACTTAAGGTTGCCTCGGCCATGTTTCACACCGCCTATGCATCGAGGGGGCGCCGAGAACTTGGGTTGCAGCAACGTTTAAAGTCCTGTTGCTAAGTATGATGGGGTCATTCATCCTCTTGGTGTTTCAGAATGCATATCTAGCCACTCCAGGGCCTCTGCGGGAGATTGGAGGAAGACCGTTTTTCCCTGGGCTACTATTCGTAGGTGAGCTGGGTATGCCATTGAGTAGGGGATTTGTCTTTCTTTGAATTTCCGCTTCACTTCTGTGAAGGTGACTCTCTGTTTTTGTAGTTCGGCAGAGAAGTCGGGAAATATGGAAATCGCTGTATTATTGTACTTTAATGGGCCCTTTAGTCTGGCTTGGCGCAATGCCGCATCTCGGTCTCTGCAGTTTAGGATCCTTACTATAAAGGGGCGGGGGGGGGGGCTCCCGGGTGTGGTGGTTTCGTAGGGACTCGATGGGCTCTTTCTACTGTAAAATGGGTAGAGGTGTCGTCTCCCAGTAACGTTTTCACCAAGTCTCAGCGAATGTTTCCAGGTGAGAGCCCTCTGATTTTTCGGGTAGGCCTATTATGCGTAGGTTGTTACGGCGCGAGCGATTTTCTAAGTCATCTGTTTGGGACTGACAGAATTCTATTGCTCTTGTTGCCTTTTTGAGCGCTGTAGTTAGTGGGCGCAGTGAATCTTCTGCGTTGGAGACGTGGTCCTCCATCTCCCGTATTCTGTCACGCATATTATGCAAGTATTGTCTTAACAGGGAGACGTCGGATTTGATCTCCTCTATTTTGTTAGTAAGAGAGGTTTTGCAAGTGTTGATCGCATCTAGAAGTTGGCGCATGGTGGGTTCTGGGTTTTGCCTTGTTTCATTTTCAGACTGTTTCGTCTGTGTGGGTCGCGTTGCACGCGGGGTGTGATCAGGGGATTCAGTGCGGGAGAATTCCTTTAACTTTTCGGTGCCGCCTTTAGCGCGTGTACTCATGATAGAATTCGTTAGATTGGCGCGGCGGGTTATGAAGGTTGTCGCTGTAGTATAGATGGTGTCGGTGTATTCTTGTAGAGATCAGTGGTCTGTATCTTTGTATTATTATGGGCTGTTGAGAGGAGAGTGTTCGGTCGTCTGGACCGTGGTAGCGCCCAATTATCTCTGGCCTAGGTCAGGCCGCTGTATAAGGGGCAGGGGGCTGCGGCAGTCAAATGCGGCGGTTCGTCGGCTGCAGGGCACAGCAGGCCGCCCCCGCCGATGTGGTTTAGGGTCTGAGGTAGGTCAGTGTCTGCCGCGGTGCCCCTTGTTTTGTTGGTCTAGTCCAACCCAGTCCGCTCGTAGGAGAATATTAGGGTAGTCGGCCCCTCAGTTATCTTAGGCGGTAGGGTGGTTTTGTCGTTGGCCGCCTAGCCAAAGCCTGCGACTGTGGAGGGTCTATATGGTTAGTCCTGGGTGTTGTCCCTCAGCCCCTTGTGGGTAACTTACAGTTTGTCGCCGGCTCCGCAGGGCCGGACCCGGGAAGGAAATCCCTTCGGGTGTAGAGTCCCGGGCACCGTGGTCCGGTGGTGGCAGGGTAAACCGGAGATGAGCCGCTGGGAGTGAGCCGTCAGAGGCGGCTGGGCCAGCCACAGCCCGCACCGGAGGTAGGAGGAGAGGTCCTCGGCCTGCGGGGCCGGTATCGGGTCGGTGCGCAGCTCCGCGGACGGCACGCCGCGAGGTGCCGGGTGTCGCTGCTGTGTAGCGGCAGGGGCTGCAGTGCGGTGGCTCCAGCAGATCGCAGCCTCCGTCGGGTCCCGGAGCAGCCGCGCAGGCCCAAAGATGTTCTGCGGCGTCTCTCAGAGGGGGCAGGTGCTCGGCATCGTTGTAGCGGCTCCAGGCGGGGCAGGGGGAGCGTACTGTCCCGTCGTGGATCCAGCCGGGAACAGCCACTCACCGACGGGGAACGGGCAGCGAGCCCCAGCTCGCGAGATCAGACCTGGATCGGAACGGCCGCCAGGAAGTCGCAGGTAATCGGTGTCGGGGTGGTCGGAGCCGGCAGATGGTTCGTGGCTCCCGCGCAGGTCTCGTGGCGGTGGTCCGGCTTCGGATGCAGGGTAAGCGGGGTGTCCTTCTCTGCAGGGGTATGGTTGGCGGTTTCAGTAAGGGGGGTTGCCCCCACCCGACTTACGATCAGGTGCAGGCCTCCGCGGCCTGGGGATAGCGTAGGGGGACCCCGGCTTGAGTGGAGCGGTGCAGTCAGCTCCGGGTTTCAGAGGAGTCTCCCGCTGGATGGCAAATGGGAGAGGGCAGCCCGCAGAAGTCTCGGCGTAGCCGGGCGGCAAGATGCGGCGGCGGGTTAGGCTATGTGCAGAGCGCGGGAAAGTGGCAGGGCGTTGGCACCGTCTCGCTCCCGCCACAGTCCGCAGCTCTATTATGGGTGCCAGGAGGCTGCAATCGACCCCAGCTGCGGTCCGGCTTATCTGTAGGGGATTAGGAACCCCTTGGTGTTGTTTGAGGTGTTCTAGTTCTGGTCAGGCCAGGATTATAAGCGGATTTTGATGTCCCCTCTGGGGAGCTCCTCTCACTTGCGACTCTCCATGCTGGTCGCAGGCCACGCCCCCCCCCCTTCCAAATCTTTGACACTTTATTTCTTCTTTTCTATGTAGAAGAGACAACGTGACCTCCAGGTAAGCTATGAAGCCCTTTCTAGGGCTCAGTTACTGTACGGGGAGGGACACATACATATAATGTACTGACAGCTCTATAGGGACACATACACATAATGTAATGACTGGTCTATAGGGACACATACACATAATGTAATGACAGGTCTATAGGGACTGCACTGGGATTTACATGTGTAATGCAGTTACACTGGAAGGGTTTGTCCTAATAAACCCTTTTTATTTCCCCTGTTAAGGATCATGGACGCCGTAGCTTGGATACTACGTACCCTGTTCAGACGAGACGACAGAGGATGGAAGAGGAAAAGGGATCTCTTTTTAAATGATAAAATTTTAACAAACTAAAAAAGCTTAGATTTATGAAGGTATAAGATTACATTTTTAGTGCTGGGGAATTGTTCCACAGCAGCATGTTGATAGTCACGGATCATGGTCTATACAAGAAGTAATATAACTGACTATAGATTAGTAAATAAAAGAGAATGGTAATGTATATTATAATAGTTTAGTATTTTTTTTATTCTTGAAAAGATGACTTTATGTAAATGAAAATGCAAAAATACATGATATTATGCTCAGATTGAAGGGTCTGTATCAAATTTGAAGGATGAGAGTGATCATTCTAAGGGAAGAGGAAGACCCTCCGAAGAGGAGGAGGGATGACCGGGCCCAACCGCAGGAGATGGCAGCGTTCCTCAATGTCCTCGGTAAGACACATTGGGCCTTTCCAATGGTTGTAGTGTTGAATCAGGTTAAATTATGTAACTTTACTGTAGTCACTAAACAAATTGATCATTTTCTTTTTTTTTCTAGAGGATAAATATCATTGGCTGTTCCTCGCCTGTGATGGATGTTTGAAGATATCTGACAAGGTAATATTACAGAATATTCACCATATATACATATAGGGACTTACGCTAGTGTAATAGGCCTGGAGACACACCGCACTGTATAACCTGGTGACATAATAGTCCTTATTAGATGTGACAATGAGATTTACTCATCCAGAGTAGTTATTATATCCTTTACTTGTTAGTAGTCGCAGCCTCTAACTGTCCTTCTCCTCCCACCAGTACCTCCTGGAGATGGTCCTCGTGTACTTCAGGAGAGCCGGACTCCGTACCGAGGAATATCGAAAGAACTTCTTCCCAGCTCTGTAAGTTGCTTTTATTATACCAGATCTGTAAATATAAAAATGAATAGTAAACAAGTAACAGGAGAGTCCGAGTGAAATTCGGAGAGGATTCCAGGATCCGGTAACATTACTAACGCTAGTGTTCATTAGCTCTCCCCTTTTCTCCAGGTCTCTCCTTCTTATATAGATAATCCGCTCTACACGGTTTTGACTCGTTCTATCATCTCGTTTAATCTTTTCTGCCAGGTTCTTAGCCAATCAGATGGAAGAGGAATTCCCGTTTCGGTGGCAGATCTACCCCTGGGCCCTAGGAAACACCTGGATGGAGAATACAGAAGTACTCTTCCAGCATCAGGACCAGCTGCTCCGCCGGATGGGATTTAGAGCTTGGGTGGACCGAACTACCTGTGATCTGGTTAGTAGAAATCATATAAAATACTCCGGTCTTTGATGAAGAGTCAGTAGTGCTAATGATATTGATACACTGTTTCATTCTAGGTGATGGCAGAGGGCCCTTCCCATTGTGCATGGACAAGAGAGCGGCAGCCGGATCACAGCTTGGCTATTCCAATATTCAGGATGGACGAGGAAGACTTCATCAGCGACACACGGTTCAAGCATCCAGACTGCATCCTCTGTAAGACCCTCCGCCGGTATCCATCCTTGAGAAAATTCTGCCAAGCAGAGGAGGACCCAGACATCGGCTGCGACTGATGAAGATGAGTATCTTTTGTATAGTCACACGCATGCCCACAGACACTGTCTCACACATTGATGGCTCATACCCATACATGTGCACATACACACACCGTACAGCCATCAACACATTCAATAATCATCATCATTACACACCGTAGATAGTCACATGCAGTCACCGTAAATAGTCAGCCACACGCAGTCACCATAGATAGTCACACGCAGTCACCATAGATAGTCACACGCAGTCACCATAAATAGTCACACGCAGTCACCATAAATAGTGACAAGCCTTCACTTTACACACGTTATAGTGTTACCTCCCTTAGTATGCCCAGAGGAAGGGCAGTACAGCAGCCATGGTTTCCCTGCAGGTTTCCTCCACTGGGGATTTTTCCTGTCCTGCGTGTTGCTGTTCCCTCTTCGTGAGTGATGGGAGGTAACAACCAAAACACATAGAATAAAAATAAATGTTCCATTATTTAACTTACTACCCTTGGTCTGAGTCATTTTTTTCTATTTCTGATCGTAAAATCTAGTTTACAGGGGTCCGGTGAAGTAACACTCACATATAGCCTGGATATGCCGTAAGTATGTAATTGGTGCTGTCAGACCGCTGGCATTCTCACTGATCATGTGTATGAAGGGGCTGCTGTATTTTGGGGGTCACAGCAGTCCTTTCATGGTCACCAAGGCAAGATCTGTGTGAGAGAAGAAAAAGATATGGTTCAAAAATATTTTATAAGTTGCATCGGACAATACAGTATAATACAGTTGAAGGAGTAGTCAAGCTATAGTCAAAACCTAGCCACAATCCCTTCTCCTTGCTAATTCCACCACCACCCAGTGTCCCATACAATTTTTATTTTTAAAAAACAAAGCATAACAAAATTGACCAAAAATTCCCTGTTGTGGATTGCTACACATCCCCATATAGAAGAGGACGGCACGAGAGGAGAAGAGGACGGCACGAGAGGAGAAGAGGACGCCACGAGAAGAGAAGAGGACGCCACGAGAGGAGAAGAGGACGCCACGAGAGGAGAAGAGGACGCCACGAGAGGAGAAGAGGACGCCATGAGAGGAGAAGAGGACGCCACGAGAGGAGAAGAGAATGCCACGAGAGGAGAAGAGGACGCCACGAGAGGAGAAGAGGACGCCACGAGAGGAGAAGAGGACGCCACGAGAGGAGAAGAGGATGCCACGAGAGGAGTAGAGGACGCCACGAGAGGAGTAGAGGACGCCACGAGAGGAGAAGAGGACGCCACGAGAGGAGTAGAGGACGCCACGAGAGGAGAAGAGGACGCCACGAGAGGAGAAGAGGACGCCACGAGAAGAGAAGAGGACACCACGAGAGGAGAAGAGGACGCCACGAGAGAAGAAGATGCCACGAGAGGAGAAGAAGAGGAGGACGACACAAGAGAAGAGGAAGATATAACCTGTCAGCAATTCTGCTTCTTGTGTTCAATCAAAAGGGTATCACACTGTGAATATTTCGTAGAAAGACTGAAAGGGAGCCTCAGGGCCACAGCCTGAGACTATAACATGTCTCCAACATGTGCCTCGTGGTTGCTGTACTCATGTAATGGCAGTATGTGCAACAGTGCCTGAAAGCCTAAGACTGACCGGTGTACAAGACCAAAACGGAGTCTAACAAGCATAAAGATACTTCAAAACCCCCGATATCTTGCCGGTTGAACTAGGTGATGAGTCATTGTAAGATGTGGCCTGGAGAAAGTCACCTTCAGGAAGTGTTCCTACTAAGGTGGAATGGTTCTGGACCACTAGCTAGAAGTCTGTACAGAGGGGCAGTCAACCCAGGGTGAGCTGGGAAGTGGATTTGTAACTGCCAGGCTAAGCGCCTACCATTAGGGCTAATGCCCACGGCCGGATTTCCGACGCATAAAACGCGGCGGAAATCCACAGCGTTACACTGCAGCCATTAGGTTCTGTTGAATCTAACAGCTCAATGTTCACGCTGCGAAATTCTACAGCGGAATTCCGCAGCATGAAATAACCTGCGGCATGTCCTATTTGCCGTGGGAATAGGCACGGCCGGCTTCCATTGTAGTCAATGGTAGCCAGCCGTCACACTATACCTCGCACTGCAGATCCGGGAGGTGAGTATGGGGTCTTTGAGGGGGTGGCGCTGTGACAGACCCTGCTGCCGTATTCCGCTGGCGGAGCCCGTCATGGCGTGGGCATTAGGCCTTATTTTAACCACAAAGTTCTTATACAGACTATGTAACAATCATCTTATATCCTTTGTGACTGATTGCTATGCTTTGTGTCTCCTGTGGAATAAAGTATTCTTCTGCTACTGTTGTTGTCCAGCTTAGTTATTGCGCCATCTTCCTGCATTGCAATTGGGTCAGATGCCACAGTTAAAAAAAATTCCAGTGCCAATGCTCGATAAATAGCTGTGATTGGCTAAGCGTCAGCCAATCAGAGGCAGCACTTCCAGGAGGTGGGTATTTTTCAATCCCCAGGCAGAAGAGATAGAAGAAGAACAGTGACGGGAACCCGGGGAGAAGCGGCAGATAGGGCTTAGATTAGGGCTTTGATAGTAGGATTCCCTACTGTCAAAGTTGGATCACACCGCACAAAAATCACGTTTTCGTGTGATGCAACAGAGAGGAAGGCTCCATAGGGAAACATGGGCAATAAAACCTCATGAGTCGCGTGCATATCGCGGGACCCGTGAGGTTTTTGTGTCTGGATGTCGCACACTCCAAAACATCGTAGGTGTGAATTCACCCATTGGAAAGCATGGGCTGAACGAACACGTGATCTGTCGCATTATCGCAACACGACAAAATCACACAACCTTGTCGCTCATGTGAATGAGGCCTTACAGGTACATCTAGTGTTAGACCACGAGAAATACAATAAAAAAAACCTAAAATGTCATATTACAACTTCCATAACAAAGCCAGTATACCTCATGGCTAAGGTGGTCAAGGGGGTCCGGGCTAAAGCTAGAATTCCTTTTCTCCTTTCCCAGGAAAAAAAAAAGAATCCTAAATCCCCCAAGGCATCGCTGACAAATTCAGTAAATATTGCCACAAGTTGTATTACCTCTCAAATGATAGCTACACTCCACAACTTCATGAGCACTTTGTTGAAAACTTTTTGATGTAAATTTCCCCCCTGCATCTCACCTCATCCCAACTTCAAGGTCTCAACAATCCCATCTCAGACCAGGAAATAGAAACATCAAATCTCTAAAAGTGGGCAAAGCTGCGGGTCCAGATGGGTTTGAAAATGAATATCTTAAGACCTTTTGACATATTCTACTCCTGCACATTCAGAACTTCTTCAATCAGGCAATACATTCAGGTCACCTTCCCCCCAAAAACCTCAAAGCAACTATTATAACACTTGCAAAGGAGGGTAAATCTCCAGACTCCCCAAGTAACTTTTGTCCGATCTCTTTCCTAAATTCATTCTTAAATGCCATTAAACATCCCCGTCAGACAACGGTACTCACCAGAGCGGCCCTCTCTCCGATTTAATCTTTTCTGTACTAATGGAATCCCTAGCAGAATCAATAAGATCCAACCCACTAATTAAGGGGATCCCCTTAGGGCATTCCATACAAAATAAACTTATTCCCAGACAATGTGATCTTTTTTTTTCAACAATAAATTTTTATTGAAAAGCTTGCTTACATGAAAATTTGTGTTCATTAAACTTTACAAACAATCACATCAATAAGTGACATATAATATGGATCCAATTACATTATAAGTCGGTTGGAGTAAAGAACTCAGCTAGAAGTTTGTCACAAAGCATTTTCTAATTTTCTAAAGAAAGAAGAAAGTAGGTGAGTATTAATACGGGAGCACATGGGGTAGGGGGGGGAGGGGGGGTTGGGAGGTGTGGGGGGGGGGTGGGAGCAGAGGGAGGGGAGGTTAAAATATATTGATAGACAAAAACTTAAAGAAGGCCTGGAACAAGGCCTGTAAGTGAAACTTACTCAGCAAATATTACATAGGACCACACGAACTTTATTCTAATTTTGAGAATTTTCTTAACCATGGATTCCACGTCTCATTAAATTTAGAAATCCTGTCGCTGCGTAAAGCAAGTATTTTCTCATATGAACTATGTTCAGTTATTAGATTAATAAGTTCTGAGCGATTCGGTGGGATTTCGGACCTCCATTTTTTAGTAATTAGATATTTTGCACCTAATAGGATATGTCCTATGAGGTTTTTAGAGTGGGGGTCTATCCCACCTGGGTCTATCAGAAAGAGGGCCAGTTTCGGGCTAAAGGGAAAGTTCCCCCTGAACACGTCTCGCAATAATTGGAAGGTTTCCTTCCAAAAGGGTTTTATTTGTGGGCATGACCAGAAAATATGAAGCAGGGATCCCTGCCCCCCACATTCCCTCCAACACTTGTCATCTAGGGCTAATTTTCTACATTTCAGAAGAGTTGGAGTAAAATACCACCTCGTGAGTACCTTTAAATGGGTTTCTATCAAATTTGCCCCTCGCGAGGCTTGTCCAGCCCATTTGAAGGCTTTCAGCCATTGATCTCTGGGAATTTCCAGCTCTAGATCTTTCTCCCAGTTTAATAAGTGGCATTTTTTGGAAGGTCTCAACATACCAGTGAAAATGTCATAGAAAAATCTAGTCTTTGCATTCATTTGGGTGTTGTTTAATATTGAAAGCACTACTTTTGGGATTTTCAGAGAATTAATATTCTGTGCGTAAAGAAGCGATGCAATTTGCATATGTTTATATCCTTCAGTTGCTGAGATATGAAATTTAGATCTAAGATCTTGGAAGGATAACAGATGGTCCTTAGAAAACAAATCTGAGATGTAGTGAATTCCACTGTTTATCCATGGAGTTAGCCTAAGGTTGGGTATAAGAAATTCTAGTGCTCTAAGGGGTATGTTGTAGTAGGTAACGGGAGAATTTCTCTCGGATTTTAGGAGGAGTTCTTTCCAGGCTTCTATTGAAGCTTTCATCGGGGGTGAGAGTCCAGACAATATTAGATGTTTTTTAAGGTTGGGGGCGAATGTGGTTAGAGTGAGAGCATGTAGAAGGAGGGATAGAGGTCTTTGACTGTTGTGCTCTAGTTCTAAAGTTGGCCAGCTTAAGTTAGGGTTATGCCGTAGCCAGGAAGGTATTTGGCTAAGGATCGTGGCTTTACGATAAGATTCCAAGTTAGGGACACCCAATCCTCCTTGGTTTTTGTTTAATGATAATGTGGATAATGCCATTCTTGGTTTTTTATTTTGCCAAATATACTTAGATAGTTGTTTCTGGAAGCTTTCAATTGTTTGTTTTGGAATTTGTAATGGTAGGGTTCGGAAAAAGTGAAGAATTTTGGGTAAAATAATCATCTTATATGATATCACTCTTCCCAGCCAAGATAGAGGCCGTTTGCTGAAGGAGTCTAGTTCATTTTGTAGTTGTTTTAGCAGGGGGGGGGTAGTTGGCATTTGCTAGTTCTGAAATAGGACAGCATAGTTTTATTCCTAAATACGGGATACTTTTAGTTTGCCATTGAAACGGGAATTCTTTGCTAATATCTTGTTTTAGTGTGTCGTTTATATGCATGCCTAAAATTTGGGATTTAGTAATGTTTAGTTTGTAGAAGGATGCTTTTGCGAATTTAGTAAGGGTGTGATGGACTTTCCTGAGAGAATGTAGTGGACTAGTGAGAGAAAGTAAGATGTCATCCGCAAATAGGCTAATTTTATGTTGTCGGAATCCTGCGTGGATACCTTGTATGTCCGGGTTACTTCTTATATGCTCAGCTAGAGGTTCCATGACCAGCGTAAACAGGAGCGGTGACAAAGGACAACCCTGACGGGTACCATTGGTAATGGGAAATGAATTTGATAGGGTTCCGTCAACTAGTACCCTTGCGGATGGATTTGTATACAGTGCAGTTATTGCGTTATAGATAGTGCCACTAAATCCGAATTTATTGAGTGTGGAAAAAGCAAATTCCCAATGGAGGCGGTCAAATGCTTTTTCCGCATCAAGCGCGACCAGAATTGAAGGAGTGTGTGTGATAGTGTTTTTGTTGATCAGGTTTATGATCCTTCTAGTCGCATCCGATGCCTGTCTTCCGCTAGTGAAGCCGACCTGGTCCGAATGGACTATGTTGGGTAGAATTTTTAGGAGTCTGCAGGCTATTGTTTTGGCATAAATCTTTATGTCGCAGTTGAGCAACGATATGGGCCTGAAGTTGGCGGGTGAGACGGGATCTTTCCCTGCTTTGGGTATGGTCACAATCGTTGCTTCCAACATCTCTGGGGGAAAAAAGCGTTGTTGTATGCCTTGGTTGAATGCTTCTGCCATGTGTGATGTGAGCGGTGAGTGGAAAGCCTTATAATAATCGTTTGAAAAACCATCTGGTCCGGGTGCTTTTTGGGGTTTTAGAGAGTGGATGGTATCTTTGAGTTCCAATGGTGTTATGGGAATGTTTAGTTGGAGAAGCTGATTCCGTGAAAGGGATGGGAGCTTTATCTCTTCCAAAAAAGAGTCTATTATTTGGGTTGTTGGTTGGGGTGTTTCTGCATCATCTTTTAGGTTATAAAGCTTACTGTAATATTGTCGGAAGGCTTCTGATATTTGAGTAGGATGGTAAATTTTTGTTTTTTTGTTTTTTGGATCCAGGATGTAGGGAATCAAAGATTTTTGAGTTCTTTTTTTAACTATTTTGGCTAACATGCGGGAGGGCTTATTGTTTGAAATATAGAAAGTGGCTCGGGAAGATTTTTGTTCTCTGTCGTAATTGTCTAGCAAAATACTTCTAAGTTTATGCCTAAGATCAAAAAGTTCTTTATGCAAGTCTTCTGTGGGAGATTTCTGTAATATTTGTTCTGTATTGGTTATTTGTGTAGTAAGTGTATTCAACTGTTTCTTTTTTTCCTTTTTATGATGCGAGCTAATTTTGATTAGGGTTCCTCTAATATATGCTTTATGAGCATTCCATATGGTTAGTGGGGATACTTCCGGGGTGGTGTTTTTTGCAAAATATCCCTTAAGGTCCGTTAGTATCTTTTCGCAATATTTTGGAATTTTCATGAGAAATACATTATTCCTCCATGTTTTTGCTTTTTCTTGTGTGTTTTCCAAGTTTATGGAAATTTCTGTTGGGGCATGGTCGGACCAGGTTATTGTGCCTATTTGGGCTTCTTTAAGCCACGGGAGAGCGTTTTTGTTGACTAGAATAAGGTCTATTCTGGAAAAAGCCTTATATCTGGCCGAGTAAAATGAGAATTCTTTCGAAGATGCATTTAGACATCTGAATGTGTCAAACAGATTCTCTTTCTGTAGCCAGGGTAATAGGGAGGGGGAGGATCTCAGGAGTCCTCTTGACGAGTCAAGTATTTTGTCGGGGACTGCGTTGAAGTCTCCGCATATTATTAAAGTTCCCGTTTCACATTTCCTGATCTTCCTCATTATTTTATTTAGGAAACGTAGTGGGGCATGGTTGGGTGCATATAGATTCACTAGAGTGAAAGGTTTGGAGTTTATCTTCCCTGTCAAAATAAGGTATCTACCTGCAGAGTCCGCATTTTGTGTGAGAATTTCGGTATTGATAGTATCTCTGAATGCTATTAGGACCCCTGCTTGCTTTTTAGGGGCACATGCTGTGTAGATCTTGGGGAACTTTTTGTGGGTTAATACTGGAAAAGTGGGGGAAGTGAGATGGGTCTCCTGGACACATAGAATGTCTGCTCTAGAAGATACAGCTTCCCTCCAAAGAGAGGAACGTTTAAAGGGGGAATTCAACCCGTTCGCATTTAAAGAGAGAATTTTAATTGGCATTTTTTTTTTTTTTTCTGTTATGTTTGGGATTTAAAGAGTTGAGACGTGGAAGATCCTATGTTATTTGGACCTGAGAGCAAGTAAAATTTACTACTGTAAAAAGTAACTAGAAACTAGCTATTGTACAGCAAAATGTTAACACTTTCTTAATAGAGCTGAATTATTTTCACAGATTATAACGTTACAGAATATAAATTTGAAAGAGACAGAAAACAAATCACTTTCCAGATGTAAAGTGACGAAGTAGAATTTGTCTCAGGTTAAGAAACCTGTACAATGATGGTGGGGGGAAAAAGTTCGCCTGGAAAACGCCGAGCTCAGCCACCAATTATTTTTAAAGGAGAAGACTTCCTCTTCTTTAGTGGTAGTCATTTGTAGGGTAATTCTTGGTCTACTGCTTGAGGTTTTTTCGGTGGAGGCTGATGGTGTTGTGGCGAGGGGAGAGCTATGCCCCACTTTCTGCAGATCTGGGTAGCGTCCTCTGGATTGAGAAAGACGTGGGTAGTGTCGTCTCTTCTTATCAGAATTTTAGTCGGGAAGCCCCATCTGTAAGGAATTTTTGCTTGGCGCAAAGCCATGGTAATTAAAGAGAATTTCTTCCTTTCCAGCATTGTGGCTTTAGATAGATCCGTAAATAGATGAATATTTTCATAGGGAGCTGGTAGCGGATTAGATTTCCGCGCTGCTAACATTAAAGCTTCCTTTGTCTGAAAAAAGTGCACCCTTGCGATGATATCTCTTGGGATGGACTCGGCAAGATATCTAGGCTTCGGTAATCTATGCGCTCTATCTATAGATAGATCTAGATTGGAGGCATTAGGAAGCAAAGTAGCCATTAGGCGGTTTAAGTAGGCAGGAATCTCAGATGTTATAATATTTTCCGGGACTCCACGGATTTTGATATCGTTTCTCCTGTTCCTGTCCTCCATGTCCGCAATTTTCGTTTTTAGTTGGGCAACTTCATCTACCAGCTCATAATGCGCATCTATTAGTGCATTATGCGACTGCGAGAATTCTCCCATTTTATTTTCTGTGTGTGATACTCTTTCTTCTATGTCCTCTATTGTGGTTTTCAGGGACTTTCTCAAGGAGTTGAAGTTAAGTTGTAGGGAGTCGCTTAAAGCGATTACCATCTCTTTAATAAATGATTCAGATGCTGGTTGGGAGGACGAAGGAAGAGCTGTGATATATTCTTTTAGAGATGGGGTTTGTTGCTCTTTGTTTAATATATCATCTATCTTGGGTCTTTGTTTGAGCGGGCTTACTGTGGGAGACATGTCTTCCAACAGGAGTAAAGAAGAAGCCGCCGCCATTTTGTGGGCAGCATGTGAGGATATGCTATTCCTTTTTTCTGCATTTTTATTATGTGCAGGAGGTACTTGTATCTCATTTTCTAAGATGTATGGTGAGCGCTCCGGTGAAGAACGATCTTGGGGCCCTATTTTGTGTTTATTTGGGCTATTTAGTGCAGAATTCTCCTGTGAGATATGTTTGATAGTGCCGGGCGCCATTTTGTGGGCATGCTGTGGGGCACTACTGTGTCTTTTTTCTGCCTTTCTGTGTGAAGCAGGTGTGTCGGCAATTTCACTCACCGTTTGTCTGGATGAGAGTTCTGATGGGGATCTTCTGTGAGCTGGGGGTGAGAGAGAGCCCTCTCTTCTGCTTCCCGCGCTGGACGAGGGAGAAGTCGCAGCGCTCGCTGCAAGGGCTTGTCTGGCTGTCGGCGCTGAGAAAAAATCATCCAGCCTTTTTGGATGCGGACGCTGGCCTCTGCGTCGGGACATCTCCAGGAGAAAGCCTTAAACAGGTGATGTAACTTAGTAGCTTCTTCTTGTCTCGATCGCTGCAGCAGGACCTGGGATGTGCAGGAGTCAGACAGCAGATCGGTCTCCCCTCCTTCCGGCACGTAGGTGGCTTGTGATGGGGCCGCCGGAGCTGTGGGGTGCAGGAGATTGCGTGGGGTCTAGTCGTCTGTGTGGGTTGCGGGATGGCTTGTGGTGTAACACAGCGCGGCAGCCGTGGATGCCCCCCTCCCCTCGATCGTTGCTGCGGGACCCGGGAAGTGCAGGAGTCAGACGGTGGCTCTGTCCCCCCTCCCCCCGGCACTGAGGTGACCTGAGACGGGGCCGCCGGAGCTGTGGTGTGCAGGAGATTGCGCGGGGACCAGACGTTTGTGTGGGAAGTGGGACGTCTTGTGGAGTATCACAGCGCGGTAGCAGTGAGTGTACCTCTTATCCCGATCGCTGTAGCAGGACCTGGGATGTACAGGAGTCGGGCGGCAGCTCCGTTTCTCCTCTCTCCGGCCCGTAGGGAGCTTGCAAAGGGGCCGCTGGTGTTAAAGCTTGCAGGAGAACGTGCGGGTAGAAGAGTACTTCCAGGCTTCTGTATAAGGTGCCGAACGGCTTGCCACGTCTCCACCACCTCTCGCAGCCCGGTATCAGCCTTTTCCCGGTGTTTGGCAGTCGATCCAAGTGCTTTTTGTCGCTTTAGGAAGTCTTTGCTCACGGAGCTCTGAGATTAAGCGGCCATTTCAGCGCTCGGCCAGGCCACGCCCCTCCAGACAATGTGATCTTAACACTATCCGGCGCTGGATAATGCCTTCGTGTCATCGCTACCATTCTAAAATTTAGCTCGGTCTCATTCTAAAATTGAACGTATGATAGCAGGCAGAGAAAATACATCAATTCTGCCATAGTTTTTTGTTTTTTTTTACAGCGTTAATCATGCAGCATAAATGACACAATACATTTTTTCTGCGGGCCGGTAAGATTACAACGAGAAAAAAAATCTTATTTTTTTAAGTTTTTCCACTTTTCTGCAATAAAACCCTTTTTTGGAAAAACTTTTTTTTCTAAATCGTTGCATTCAAAGTTCTATAACTTTTTTATTTTTCCATGGACGGAGCTCTGTGAGGGTTCCTTTTTTGCGAGGCCAGCTGTAGTTTTTATTGGCACCATTATCAGGTACATATGGCTTTTTTGATCACTTTTATTGCATTTTTTTGTGAGGTAAAACGCTAAAAATTAGCGTTTTTTTACGCTTTTTGCCGTGCAGAATAAAAAGCATGTTAAACTTATTGTACATGTTGTTATGGACACAATGATACCAAATATGAGGAATTTTTATTTCTATTTTTATGCCAATATGAGAAAAAGCACAAAAAAATGTACATTATTTTTATCTTTTTTTTTTTTTTTTTTTTTAATATACACACCATTTGTCTTCCTCTGGGGGACTTACATCATATCACCGATGATCGCTATGATAAGGCATTGCAGGACTTCTCCCTTGCAATGCCGTATCGCTTGTTATAGCTATCATAGGCAGTGGTAATACAGGATACCCGGCAACCAGCCGGGCACTCTGCGATTACATCGCGAGAGCTCAATGATGTCACAAAAGGAGCACGCTCCCTTCCCATGCCGCAACCTAGGCTGTTGCAGAGGGAGGCCAGCTATTGGTGACAGCCGGCTCCCAGTGCCGTATAGCGCAAGATCTCTTCTGATTTCGCACTATCCACATGACATAAGGGTATGTCCAGTTGCAGGAAGTACTCTGCTGCCAGGATGTACCCTTAAGTCCTGTGGAGGGAAGGGGTTACACATTGGTGCTACTGCGACTCTGACAAGTCCTGGTCAGCCTTGGAGGCCTCTTTGTCCCACATCATGAATTGGACGGCCTTCCTGCGAGCGTCTTCTTTTAATCCACTAGATCTCCCTGCAACCATTCGACTCTGTGTAGAGGTTTTTTTAAACAATTTTTCAGCGCTCCGATGTCAGCGGCTCTTCTGCATGTGTATGCCATGGAGACCCGGGGGTTCGTCTATTGTAACTTTTTCCTGGTTATGGGCCATTTACACGGGACAATTATTGCTCTAATTTGTCCAAATGAATGAATCTGAGTGATAATCGTGCAGATTAAAGGCACAAAAATCGCCCACTTTCCATTCACAGGCTTTCACACTGACTTTTCAGTCAGCCTAAAAACCATTGCTGATCGCTTGTAGTTCTGTCTAAATGCTCCCTGCTCAGAAAGGTGAAGCGCTGAGTGAGAAGCCTGCGATCCAGCGGAGAGTCTATCAGTGTAAACGCTCTGCATGAGCGCCAACAGCCTTAGCGGACAACCACTAGAAAGGATGCTTATTATTGTCAACTGCATATTATACTGTGAGACCACAATAAAACCAAACCCATTACCGTATGTGTGACCACGGGTTACTGCTGCAGTGCAGGACAATACTCGGGTATGCTACAGAGGGCACTACATTACCGTATGTGTGACCACGGGTTACTGCTGCAGTCCAGGACAATACTCGGGTATGCTACAGAGGGCATTACATCACCGTATGTGTGACTATGGGTTACTGCTGCAGTCCGGGACAATACTCGGGTATGCTACGGAGGGCACTACTTTACCGTATGTGTGACCACGGGTTACTGCTGCAGTCCAGGACAATACTCGGGTATGCTACAGAGGGCACTACATTACCGTATGTGTGACCACGGGTTACTGCTGCAGTCCAGGACAATACTCGGGTATGCTACAGAGGGCATTACATCACCGTATGTGTGACTATGGGTTACTGCTGCAGTCCGGGACAATACTCGGGTATGCTACGGAGGGCACTACTTTACCGTATGTGTGACCACGGGTTACTGCTGCAGTCCAGGACAATACTCGGGTATGCTACAGAGGGCACTACATCACCGTATGTGTGACTATGGGTTACTGCTGCAGTCCGGGACAATACTCGGGTATGCTACGGCGGGCACTACTTTACCGTATGTGTGATAACGGGTTACTGCTGCAGTCCAGGACAATACTCGGGTATGCTACAGAGGGCACTACATTACCGTATGTGTGACCACGGGTTACTGCTGCAGTCCAGGACAATACTCGGATATGCTACAGAGGGCACTACATTACCGTATGTGTGACCACGGGTTACTGCTGCAGTCTGGGACAATACTCGGGTATGCTACAGCAGCCTGTGACCCCCAATAACAGGACTGAGCGGGGGAGGGGAGCATATGGCGGGCAGTTCAGTTACTGCATGGGGAACAGGTTTAGATTATAAACCACTCAGACAACTCCTTTAAGACGAGTTCTACAACATATTACATGTACCCCACAACAGGACCATTAAGGCTGTGAATTGCCAGGTAAACTGCATTTACAGTAGCAGCAAAATGCCGCGGAAATAACCTCCCCAAAACCCGTGCGGAAACGGACAGGCGGCACGGAATTCACACCCGCAACATGTCAATTATGTGGCCGTCTCCAAGGCAGAACGCACGGCCTCTCAATGAAGGGGTGCGCTCCGCAGAGGGATTCAGAATAACACCCCCACAAACGGCGCGGCTTTAGAGGCAGGCATTCCGCGGCTGATCTGTAGCGGGACGTCCGCTGCGGATACTGCGCTGAAAATCAGTCCCGTGAGCGCAGCCTAAAACCTGCAGCTCGTCACACAAAAAACACAATCCCTTACAGCCTCGTTGGTGGAAAAATAAAAGTTCTGGGTCTTTGAATGCAGCGAAGCAAAAACATTTTTAAAATAATAATTGGGGGAGAAAAAGTGGGAAACCTAAAATATTTATAGTTTTGTTGTACCAAACCGCAGAGAAAAGTTCTGAAGTCATCGAGATAACAAATGGCAGAATCCATGTGTTCCCGCCCCCATAAAGCTCCGTTATAAGCTGCTGCAGCCCATGTGCGGGACACGGCTGCAGCCTGTAACCATGTCACTGGGCAGACCCAGAGCTGCCGGTAGGAGACCTGCGGCCGTCTGGCAGAGGAGACTAGGTGTCTCATGGAGGAACCCATTATCACATAACGGCTCATGCCCCCCAACGAAGCGCTAAACACTGGTCTCCCCGCAGCTCTTTAACAAGAGACTGCGCATGGCTGCGGGCGCAAGGCGTATACCCGCGGATCACATAGATATGCAGGGGGAATTTATTCCCCTCTCTGTTTCACTATTGCGTATAGACGGCATTTCATACGCTGCCTTTACCAATGTACAGGGATCACGGTGTGGGGGGTACAGGATAATAGACCACGCCGCCATCTATATCTCATGTATCGATATGAAGTATCTACAGGCACACATGTATGGATCAATGAAAGTCCAGTGACCTTCATGGACTCCATTTACCACGTATCACGCAGCTGTGTGGCCCACGCATAATACACGGTAAACACGCGGTCCGTGGACATGAGACCTTTATCTGCAACAACTCCTTTACATGGTATCTGTCAGCTCGAACATGCCGGTTATAGAGCAGATATATAGCTTTACGGCCGGCTTCCCACGATCGGATTACTATTGCGGAATCCCCGGTCTGCGTCCGTACGGAGCATCCACAGCAAATCGCATGCATTGAAGGGTAGATACTTTTGCTTTTTCCTTCACACTCGCGGATACGAATTGCGTATCCCGTGAGCGCAGGAAAAAAGAAAAATCACAGAATGCTTTATTTTGCTGCGGACGGCCTACATTGAAGTTGATTGGGCTGCCGATCAGACAGTATCAGACACAACTGGCATTACATATGGGCTGTGGGTTCCCACGCCATCTTCTAGCGACGGCACGGCAAATACAAATATTGAAAAAAGAAATCTGTACTGCGCGTGACTGACGCCGAGCCTCCGTGGTCATCAGCATTACAGATAATGCAGGTCTGCGTGGTCGTCAGCCGGGGTCACAGACGGATGCCACAGCAGGAACGGGCTCACCAGTGTGCAGCCGGCCTAACTTGTATATTATTCATGTCAACCTCTGCACATTGTGGGCTGAATAGTCCAGGGGGCGGTCCTATCAGTGATTGACAACTATCTGAATGACTGTACATACAGAGGTAGCTGTCAATCACTGATAGGACCGCCCACTTGACTGTTCAGCTCACAATGTGCAGAGGTTGACATGAATACAAATAATACTGAATGTCTTCCCATAAAACTATACATTAACCCTCTCAGCGCCTCCTGCGCTATAACATCATGCCTGTAGTCTGGACACCATGATCCAGCCGACGGGCTCCCTGTAAAGGCTCAAACACACTTGCGTTTTTTTAACACTGCGATATTGCTGCGTTTTTTTTAACGCGATTGTCAATGGGACTTTCTAATGTTAAAAACGCATCACAAGTTGGTGCTTTGGGATTTTTGTGCGATGCCTTTTTAACATTTGAAAGTCCCATTGACAATTATGTAAAAAAAAACGCAGTGATATCGCGTGAAAAAACGCACAAGAAAAACGCAAGTGTGCAGGAGCAGTGATGTAACCTTTTAGAAACCGAATGCCCAAAGTGCAAACCAAAACCCACTTATTTATGGCATAGTGCCAACACGTCAGGGGGCAGGGCTTATCACCACGTATGATTTTACCCCGTCGTTATAACAAGGATGGGGCTGTTTTAAACTAGACAGGGTGCAGATTTTGACTGCTTTTTGGATGCAGAAATGCTGCGGAATTTGCCACGGAAATTTCCGCTGAGGACACTCTGCAGCATTTCCGCCACGAGTAAACATACCCCATCAGTAATACTGACCTCCTGCAGTGGCCTCCGCGGTAATGGGGACCCCCTGCAGTGGTCCCAGCGGTAGGGTTGCCACTCGGACGGTATTTTTACCGCCAGGCCTGTGCAGGTATTTTTTTTTCTTTACCGACCCTGTTACAGGCCGGTATTTTTGTCGGGGCCCGGGGACTGCAGGCTGTGACAAAAACGCTGGCCTGTAATATAGTCTGCTGCAGGCAGCCATGATGCAGCAGACTCGCAGAGAGACAATGATGACGCGCTTGCACAATGGGCTTTTGGGAACGCTGGACTAGCAGCAGGCAGCCTGTGATGGGAGTCGGGAGTCTCGGTTGGGACGCGTACACAGCCGGGCCATGGCGGGCCATGGCTGGGTCACTGGGTGGCTGCGTCATTAGGGGCCTGACACCTCCAGAGGAGCAGCTGTGGGGGATAGCAGCCTTGCAAGCACTGCCAGCTCCCGCAGCACACATAGCCGCTTTTCATCATTACATTAGGCAAGAGAAGAAAGAGACCCTGACAGCCACACTCTGCGGAGGGGAAGAGGAAAGAGCAGGTGCGGATTGTATCATTGAGTTTAATGACAGCTGTATACATACATGTTCACTATGTATCCCCTGGTGCCGGCTGTGGGGCAGGGAAGTAGGGCTACTTGTATGGAGGAGGTTACTGTCAGCAGCAGCCATCATCAGCTATTAGTCCACGCTGCCAGTTGCCCCAAGTGTCTTCTTGAAGTTCTGTCCTCTCTGTCCATTGGGCTTCTCAAGAACAGTGATTGACAGCCGCAGTGTCCAACCAGGAGGCCGATACAGCTGCCAATCAGAGCAGCTCGATGGGGTGATCTTCAGGAAGGAGACCTCTCTGCAGACCACTTGCAGCAGCGTGGAATAAACCTCCAATGTATCACTGCTGCTGATAGTAACATCCATCACACCGGTATTCTTTAGGCCCCCAGCACACGGGCCGAAATTCTGCGTCAAGATTTTTCCGCAGAATTTCCGCCCCTGGACACCTGCATAGGATTACATTGCAAAACGGAATCCTATGCAGACGGCCCCGATTTGTCCGAGTGAAAATACACGCGGAATAAAAATCGTGGCATGCTCTATTTCTGCGAGCAGATCTCGCAGAGGCCCGCACAGAAATGTCTCTCTCGGCGCCCCGGTTCTGCTCCGCGCATGCGTCGGCTGGCCAGCAGCCGGCACATCTAAGAGCCGGAGCCGCAGGAGAGGCGAGTTCCGCATTGGTCCCGGCAGAATTCTCGCTGTGGGATTTGACCCGGCCATCTGCAGGCAGCCTTAGGCTCACCTGCCTTTACATACAGCTGTCTTCAGTCTCTGCAAAGGTGTTGATACTTTTGCATATTGGTGATCTATCCCTACAATATGTCAGCAATGTGTCGTTTGCAATGATCTGACCCCTGGGACCCTATGATCACAAGACACAGTCCCACTCTCATCTGTGCACCACGTCTGCTTTTGCAGCTCAGCTCCACTCACTTCAATGTGGCTGAGCTGCAATACCAGACGCCATGCACAGACAAGTTTGGAGCTGTGCCTGTAAAACCTGAAAGGCTCTGATCTCTCACGCACAGCATATCTGAGGAACAAGGTTTTCCACGCACATACTATTGATGACCTATCCTCAGGTTAGGCCACGAATATTTAATTGGCTGGGGTGCGCCGCAAAGCACAAGGGTTGGAGTGGAAGCAGTTGGCTCCGACCCCTGTGTAGTGGCCAGCACTTCTAATTGCAAGCTGGGGTCTCATTAAAATCAATGACACCTGCGCCTACAACTATAAGCACTGGCCACTCCACGGGGGTCAGAGCCAACTCCGACCCCTGTGTATTGCAGTACTGAAAGCGGGCGCCCAATCAGCTGGGATCTCGAGTGGCGCACCCCAGCCGATCAACTATTATTGATAGGTCATCAATAATATTTCCTTGGAACCTCCCTTAACTCTATGGCTATGATGAGGGAAGCAAGGGAGCCGGAAATAGGAAGACCACTATAGATATCCATGATGAAGGCCATATGCTTAGCCTTCATCAGATGTAAGCAGTGATCACTGAATGATTAGAAGAGCAAGATTCTACATTGACACAAAACTATTAATTCCTGCTAAGCATTTCATCCTGGCTGTACCCCACAGATCACCCCTTGTAGACCCAGGAGAACAACTGCTTCTTTACTAAATAAATCATCTTTAACCCCAAATCATAAGTCATGTTAAGGCACAACCATGGAGGACGGTGCCTGAGTCTATTAGTTTTTATAGTTTTACAGTCTACTTAGAAAGGGGTATCAAGAAATAACTAATGAGGGATAGAAATTATAATGGGGTTATTTAAGAACACAGGCCACCAAGCAGTAAGGCTCGGTTCACATTGGGCGGATTTGCCGCAAAAATCCCGTCCACACAGGACGGCGAATCTACCATGGCAAAGCCGGCGTTGCGGCGCGGATTTGCCGTCCGCAGCATGTTCATTTTTCTTTCTTCCGCTGCAGACGCGCTCTCCTCTATGGGAGAGCCGGCTGTAGCGGAAAAGCCCGCAGCTAAGTCCTGTGGGTTTTGTAGCAGTGGATTCCCGGTGAAAATCTTGCGGGTTTTCGCTGCGGCCAAACCACGAGATTTCCGCCTGGAATCCGCCCAGTGTGAACCGAGCCTAAATGCTCAGTAAACACATGTTTTGCCAATACATAAATGTACTTCTTTACTCTTTCCACCATCATCGTTTCCGTATTTAGTTTCCTCCTCACGTGTCAATCAGAAACCTCTAATTCCATCCCTCTTGTGTGTTTCCAGCATTTACTAAGATGTTCTTACTGAAATACAGAACCCCCACCTTTCCCCTGCAGCGGCCCCGGTATTCATAGTGACACCCAACAGCGGCCTCGGTAGCAATAGTGGCACCCCACTGTAATGCTATTACTACTGGGGGCGGTATAGGGGACACCATTACTAATAGTATCCTCTATATCAGCCCCAGTAGTAATAGTGCCCCACTAAGACCCATATACTTACCCCTAACTCCTCGCCGAAGCGCTGCTGCTGATCCTAGGTGCACACTGTGCTCCTCCCTTCATCTCCCTTCTGTGGAGATGAAAAATCAATAAATGTAAATGGCCGATCCCTGAGGCCTAAGAGGGGCCGCATCGTCAGAGGGGGATTCCCATTACAGCTTTTCATGGCCAAGAAGGGAAAACCTGGTGACTATTCTGACACTTGTCAGCAAGAGCCGAGAGTACAGCGCCCGTAGCTGCCATGGAAAGTGACCAGGAGCCAAGAACAAGAAGTGCAGCAGTGAGCCATGCAGCCTCTGTGATGTCGGACATTCTATAAATGGCGCAGTGCGCTCTGCTACACGGAATCCTGTGGCTCCCATTCACTTCAATGAGAACTATGGAAATACTACTTGGCTCTCCCATAGGCTCTGGCCGGCTGCTTCGGTAGCCGTTCCCCATACTCTTGGTACTCACCTGCTCCCGCGATCCAAGGGTGTCGCCCTCTGCAGTCTGCGTGCGGCAGAAAATCTGACTTTAGAGTGCGGTGTGCGTATCTGCCATCTATATATATATATATATATATATATATATATATATATATATATATAAAAGATGAAAGCCATCACTAACTGACGTACAGAATCTAATTCTCTCACTTCCCGATGTCGTAGAAAGAACAAGCGTCCAAATTTTATGTACGGAATCTAACCCCTTGAGTGGCGGGTTTCCTACCACCCTGTCGTGCCCACCAGGGCAGGTTTTTTAAAATGGTCTAATCATTGAATTTCAACTAATTTTGCAGTTGCGTCTCAAGAGCCATAACTTTTTCATTTTTCCATTGACACAGCCATATGAGGGCTTGTTTTCTGCGGGACAAGTTGTGATTTTTTAAACAGGGGGGAAGAAAAAAATAAATGGGGAAAAAAGAAAAAAAGGGGCCATGTCATTAAGGGGTTAAATAATGCATTAACTTCCTTCTCTGGGTCATTACGACGCATGGATACCACATGTGTGATTGTATTTTTGATTTTTTACAAAGTAAAGGGAGACAAGTGTTTTTATAATTTTTTTCCTTTTTTTTTATTATTTTTTTTTATTTTTTTAATTTTTTTGTTCCTTTAGGGGACTTCCACAGGGACCCATCAGGACCCCCTGATCACATTCCGGGGGTCCGATGGTGACAGCCCTTTACATGCTGCAGTGACAGCCTTTTACATGCTGCAGTCACATAGACTGCAGCATGTAAAGGGTTAACACAGCAGAGATTGGAGGTTTTCTCTGATCTCTGCTGTAAGAGCTAGTACCTAGCTGTCCTCTGACAGCCAAGCACCAAACTCTCCCTGCCACAGAGACCATCGGCTTGCTTCTGACAAGCCGATGGTCTCTATGGCAACCTGTAAACAAAGCAGGAGATTGCCGGCATGTCGGCAATATCTTCTGCTGGTTTTTCAAAGCCCTTGCTTTGTTCTCTGTGGGTCTGTGCAGGCAGAGCACAATGCCACAGCTTGTGGCATTGTGCTCTGCAGCTCCCATAGTGATACATAGCCCAGAAATCTTCCGGGCTATGTCGCTATGAGCAATGGAGCTCGTCCCGGAAAATTTCCGGGCGTGCCACTCAAGGGGCTAATTCTCTCACTTCCCGATGCAACAAATAATTACACAAATTTTTACCGCACAAATGTGAAATTTGCCATAACCATTCTTTATGTACTAAATATTGGAAATTTAAAGGGTTGCAACTTGATTTTTCAATCCTATGCATAAAAGTAAGTGACCCCCTATGTAATGTAACTAACAACACACATTTGTACA
This sequence comes from Eleutherodactylus coqui, assembly GCF_035609145.1. Lineage (NCBI taxonomy): Eukaryota > Metazoa > Chordata > Amphibia > Anura > Eleutherodactylidae > Eleutherodactylus > Eleutherodactylus coqui. Next base: position 1,360,166 of record NW_027101931.1, on the reverse strand, counting down.
GCACAAACTTGAAATTTGGCATGACCATTCCTATGTAATGTAACTAATAACATATCTGCACCCCACGATATATGAGACAGTTATCATCTCAGCAAAACAAAACGCATTTATCTAAAGTAACCTCGACTTCATAAGATTGTCCGTGTGAACACCAGATAAACACCAGGACCAAATTAGCTAGTACACTTATATAGGAGAGTGCGTGTGCAGCAATCTGAGGGGGGGGAGGGTCAGACGTTTGTGCTGCGCGCCGACTTCAGAGGCGACACCGCAGGACGCTCTCTCGCATACGACTCCATTCAAAAGAATGGGGTTTATACTCTTGTGAGATTTGTCTCGCAATGCACCGATCTCGCACGATTTTCTTGGCCATGTCACAGTCTATGGAAGCCATCTGACCCGCGGCCCGGTCTGCAACGACATTGCAAGAAAGTCGCAGGTACCAGTGTCATCACCCAGCGACGGCGCACATCTGACGGTAGGAAGCAGGTACAGGCGGAAGCCGGCCGGGCACAGGGGCGGATGACGCTGAGGGCAGAAGCAGGTACATTATAACAATACGTTCCAGCAGCACACAGAAGAAAACACCACTCCTGTGGTTGGATCCCCCAAGAACGATGCAACAGCCGTTTATGGACCAGACCAATTCCGTACAGTAGCGCAAATTAGGCTTGACAAAGATATGATTTAGGATCAAAACGTTGCCATTGTCTCACCAGGGGAGAATAAAGGCTTGTTGATTTGTTTTCTCTACACCAGCTGATGCTGTTGCATTTTTCCTATGGCAAGAATCAGGTACAAGAGGACGCCGGCCGGCACAGGGGCGGATGATGCTGCGGAAAGAAGCAGGTACAAGTGGACGCCGGCCGGGCACAGGGGCGGATGATGCTGCGGAAAGAATCAGGTACAAGAGGACGCCGGCCGGCACAGGGGCGGATGATGCTGCGGAAAGAAGCAGGTACAAGTGGACGCCGGCCGGGCACAGGGGCGGATAATGCTGCGGAAAGAAGCAGGTACACGCGGACGCCGGGTACGGGGGTGGATGACGCTGCGGGCAGAAGCAGGTACACGCGGACGCAGGCACACGCAGATGCAGGGCACGGGGGAGGATGACGCTGCGGGCAGAAGCAGGTACACGCAGACACTGGGCACAGGGCCAGATGACGCTGCGGGCAGAAGCAGGTACACGCAGACGCCGGCCGGGCACAGGGGCGGATGATGCTGCGGGCAGAAGCAGGTACACGCGGACGCCGGGCACAGGGGCGGATAACGCTGCGGACAGAAGCAGGTACATGCAGACGCCGGGTGCGGGGGCGGATGACGCTGCGGCCAAGAGAAGGTACACGCGGACGCCGGCCGGGCACGGGGGCGGATGACGCTGCGGCCAGAAGCAGGTACACGCGGGTGCCGGGCACGGGGGCAGATGACGCTGCGGCCAGAAGCAGGTACACAAGGGTTCCGCGCACGGGGGCGGATGACGCTGCGAGCAGAAGCAGGTACACGCTGACGCCGGGCACGGCGGCGGATGACGCTGCGGGCAGAAGCAGGGACACGCGGACGCTGGACACGGGGGCGGATGACGCTGAGGGCAGAAGTAGGGACACGGGGACGCCAGGCACGGGGGAGGATGACGCTGCGGGCAGAAGCAGGTACACACGGACGCCGGCTGGGCATGGGGGTGGATGACGCTGCGGGCAGAAGCAGGTACGCGCAGACGCCGGCCAGGCACGGAGGCGGATGATGCTGCGGGCAGAAGCAGGTAAACGCAGACGCCGGGCACGGGGGCGGATGACGCTGCGGATGGAAGCAGGTACACGCAGACACCTGGTACGGGGGCGGATAATGCTGCGGCCATGAGCAGGTACACGCGGACGCCGGCCGGGCACGGGGGCGGATGACGCTGCGGCCAAAAGCAGGTACACGCGGGCGCCGGGCACGGATGATACTGCGGGCAGAAGCAGGGACACGCGGATGCCGGGCACAGATGACGCTGCGGGCAGAAGCAGGGAAACGCGGACGCAGGGCACGGGTGACTCTGTGGGCAGAAGCAGGGACATGCGGACGCTGGGCACGGGGGCAGATGACCATGCGGGCAGAAGCAGGTACATGCGGACGCCGGGCACGGGGGCAGATGACGCTGCGGACAGAAGCAGGTACACGCGGACGCCGGTGGCGGATGACGCTGTGGGCAGAAGCAGGCACACGTGCACGCCGGGCACGGATGACGCTGTGGGCAGAAGCAGGGACATGTGGACGCCGGCCACGGATGACGCTGTGGGCAGAAGCAGGTACACGCAGATGCCGGGCACAGGGGCGGATTACGCTGCGGGCAGAAGCAGGTACACGCGGACGCGGGCCGGGCATGGGGGTGTATGACGCTACGGGCAGAAGCAGGTACACGCAGATGCAGTACACGGGGGAGGATGACGCTGCGGGCAGAAGCAGGTACACGCAGACGCCGGGCACAGGGCCAGATGACGCTGCGGGCAGAAGCAGGTACACGCAGACGCCGGACGGGCACAGGGGCGGATGATGCTGCGGGCAGAAGCAGGTACACGCAGACGCCGGGCACGGGGGGCGGATGATGCTGCAGACAGAAGCAGGTACACGCAGACGCCGGGTACGGGGGCGGATGACGCTGCGGCCAAGAGCAGGTACATGCGGACGCGGCCGGGCGCGGATGACGCTGCGGCCAGAAGCAGGTACACGCGGACGCTGGGCACGGGGGCGGATGACGCTGCGGGCAGAAGCAGGGACACGCGGACGCTGTGCACGGCGGTGGATGACGCTGCGGGCATAAGCAGGGACACGCGCCTGCCGGGCACAGGGGCGGATTACGCTGCGGGCAGAAGCAGGTACACGCGGACGCGGGCCGGGCATGGGGGTGTATGACGCTACGGCCAGAAGCAGGTACACGCAGATGCAGTGCACGGGGGAGGATGACGCTGCGGGCAGAAGCAGGTACACGCAAACGCCGGGCACAGGGCCAGATGACGCTGCGGGCAGAAGCAGGTACACGCAGACGCCGGACGGGCACAGGGGCGGATGATGCTGCGGGCAGAAGCAGGTAAACGCAGACGCCGGGCAGGGGGGCGGATGACACTGCGGACGGAAGCAGGTACACGCAGACACCTGGTAAAGGGGCGGATAATGCTGCGCCCATGAGCAGGTACACGCGGACGCCGGCCGGGCACGGGGGCGGATGACGCTGCGGCCAAAAGCAGGTACACGCGGGCGCCGGGCACGGATGATACTGCGGGCAGAAGCAGGGACACGCGGATGCCGGGCACAGATGACGCTGCGGGCAGAAGCAGGGAAACGCGGACGCAGGGCACGGGTGACTCTGTGGGCAGAAGCAGGGACATGCGGACGCTGGGCACGGGGGCAGATGACCATGCGGGCAGAAGCAGGTACATGCGGACGCCGGGCACGGGGGCAGATGACGCTGCGGACAGAAGCAGGTACACGCGGACGTCGGCGGCGGATGACGCTGTGGGCAGAAGCAGGCACACGTGCACGCCGGGCACGGATGACGCTGTGGGCAGAAGCAGGGACATGTGGACGCCGGCCACGGATGACGCTGCGAGCAGAAGCAGGTACACGCAGATGCCGGGCACAGGGGCGGATTACGCTGCGGGCAGAAGCAGGTACACGCGGACGCGGGCCGGGCATGGGGGTGTATGACGCTACGGGCAGAAGCAGGTACACGCAGATGCAGTGCACGGGGGAGGATGACGCTGCGGGCAGAAGCAGGTACACACAGACGCCGGGCACAGGGCCAGATGACGCTGCGGGCAGAAGCAGGTACACGCAGACGCCGGACGGGCACAGGGGCGGATGATGCTGCGGGCAGAAGCAGGTACACGCAGACGCCGGGCGTGGATGATGCTGCAGACAGAAGCAGGTACACGCAGACGCCGGGTACGGGGGCGGATGACGCTGCGGCCAAGAGCAGGTTCATGCGGACGCGGCCGGGCGCGGATGACACTGCGGCCAGAAGCAGGTACACGCGGACGCTGGGCACGGGGGCGGATGACGCTGCGGGCAGAAGCAGGGACACGCGGACGCTGTGCACGGCGGTGGATGACGCTGCGGGCATAAGCAGGGACACGCGGCCGCCGGGCACCGCGGTGGATGACGCTGCGGGCAGAAGCAGGGACACGCAGCCGCCGGGCACGGCGGTGGATGACGCTGCGGACAGAAGCAGGGACACGCGGACGCCAGGCACGGGGGAGGTTGATGCTGCGGGCAGAAGCAGGTACACACGGACGCCGGCCGGACATGGGGATGGATGACGCTGCGGGCAGAAGCAGGTACACACGGACGCCAGCCGGGCACAGGGGCGGATGATGCTGCGGGCAGAAGCAGGTACACGCTGACGCTTGGCATGGGAGGGATGATGCTGCAGGCAGAAGCAGGTACACGCGGACGCCGGGCAGGGGGTGCGGATGCCGCTGCGGACAGAAGCAGGTACACGCAGACACCTAGTATGGGGGCGGATGATGCTGCGGCCAAGAGCAGGTACACGTGGACGCTGGCCGGGCACAGTGGCAGATGACGCTGGGGCCAAAAGCAGGTACACGCGGGCGCCGGGCACGGGGGCGGATGACGCTGTGGCCAGAAGCAGGTACACACGGCCCCCGGGCACGGGGGGGGGATGACGCTGCGGACAGAAGCAGGTACACGCAGACGTCGGGTATGGGGGCGGATGACGCTGCGGCCAAGAGCAGGTATACGAAGACGCCGGCCGGGCACGGGGGAGGATGCCGCTGCGGCCAGAAGCAGGTATACGCACACGAGGGGCACGGGGGCAGATGACGCTGCGAGCAGGAGCAGGTATACGCTGATGCCAGGCACGGATAACGCTGTGGGCAGAAGCAGGGACACGCGGACGCCGGGCACAGATGACGCTGCAGGCAGAAGCAGGGAAACGCGGACGCCGGGCACGAATGACTCTGCGGGCAGAAGCAGGGACATGCGGACGCCGGGCACGGGGGCAGATGACGCTGCAGGCAGAAGCAGTTACATGCGGATGCTGGGCACGAGGGCAGATGACGCTGCGGACAGAAGCAGGTACACGCGGATGCCGGGGGCGGATGACGCTGTGGGCAGAAGCAGGGACATGCGGACGCCGGGCACGGGGGCAAATGACGCTGCGGGCAGAAGCAGGTACACTCAGACGCCGGGGGCGGATGACGCTGTGGGCAGAAGCAGGTACACGCGGATGCCGGGCACGGATGACGCTGTGGGCAGAAGCAGGGACACGCAGACACCTAGTATGGGGGCGGATGATGCTGCGGCCAAGAGCAGGTACACGTGGACGCTGGCCGGGCACAGTGGCAGATGATGCTGTGGCCAAAAGCAGGTACACGCGGGCGCCGGGCACGGGGGCGGATGACGCTGCGGCCAGAAGCAGGTACACACGGACCCCGGGCACGGGGGCGGATGACGCTGCGGATAGAAGCAGGTACACGCAGACGTCGGGTATGGGGGCGGATGACGCTGCGGCCAAGAGCAGGTATATGAAGACGCCGGCCGGGCAGGGGGGCGGATGCCGCTGCGGCCAGAAGCAGGTACACGCAGACACCTAGTATGGGGGCGGACGATGCTGCGGCCAAGAGCAGGTACACGTGGACGCTGGCCGGGCACAGTGGCAGATGACGCTGCGGCCAAAAGCAGGTACACGCGGGCGCCGGGCACGGGGGCGGATGACGCTGCGGCCAAGAGCAGGTATACGAAGACGCCGGCCGGGCACGGGGGCGGATGCCGCTGCGGCCAGAAGCAGGTACATGCTGAGGCAGGGCACGGGGACGGATGACGCTGCGGACAGAAGCAGGTACACGCAGACGCCGGGCACGGGGGCGGATGACGCTGCAAGCAGAAGCAGGTATACGCTGACGCCAGGCACGGATAACGCTGTGGGCAGAAGCAGGGACATGCGGACGCCGGGCACAGATGACGCTGCAGGCAGAAGCAGGGAAACGCGGACGCCGGGCACGGATGACTCTGCGGGCAGAAGCAGGGACATGCGGACGCCGGGCACGGGGGCAGATGACGCTGCAGGCAGAAGCAGTTACATGCGGATGCCAGGCACGGGGGCAGATGACGCTGCGGACAGAAGCAGGTACACGCGGACGCCGGATGACGCTGCGGGCAGAAGCAGGTACACGCGGACGCCGGGGGCGGATGACGCTGTGGGCAGAAGCAGGTACACGCAGACGCCGGGTACGGATGACGCTGTGGGCAGAAGCAGGGACACGTGGACGCGAGACACGGATGACGCTGCGGGCAGAAGCAGGGACACGTGGACACGAGACACGGATGACGCTGCGGGCAGAAGAAGGGACACGCGGATCTCGGGCACAGGGGCGGATGACACTGCGGGCAGAAGCAGGTACATGCAGATGCCCGGCATGGGGGCGGATTACGCTGTGGGCAGAAGCAGGTACATGCGGACACTGGCCGGGCACAGGGGCGGATGATACTGCGGGCAAAAGCAGGTACACGCGGACACGGGGACGGATGACGCTGCGGGCAGAAGCAGGCACACCCAGACGCCGGGCAAGGGTGCTGATGACGCTGCGGGCAGAAGCAGGTATACGTAGACGCCGGCCAGGCACGGGGGTGGATGACACTGCGGGCAGAAGCAGGTACACGCGGGCGTCGGCAGGGCACGGGGGCGGATGACGCTGCGGGCTCTAGCATGCAGTAGCCGACCCAGTCGTGTGCAGCTGCCCTTAGTGGTAAAAGCCACATGACCTTCACATCTGCATAAGGGGCCCCGTCACACCACACCCCGGGAGAGGGGGTCACACGCAGAAGAGAGAGGGGGGGGACCAGACACACCCCGTGCAGAAGAGAGCCCTCCACAGAAGAGCACTTACCTCACCAGTTGCAGCTGCCCACCACAGCCGGCTCCCCTCCTCAGTGCCGGCTGCGCGCGGACACTGCAGGGGCGGGGCTTCTCCTCAGCGCGTGGTGAGCTCTGACGGCTGGTTCCCGGCGAAACTATCAACCCTATGCCCCGCCCACCACTTCAGGTGTAAAGCATGCCGTGGCGGGGGGAATGTTGTGGAGAGAAGAGCGCCGCAGCGTGCACCACGTGACCTCGGGGTCTGACAGTACTGAGGTGGAGGACAGGCGGCTCCTCCTGCTGTCAGTGACACTCCGCGGGGTGTGAAGCACTGCGGCTGCCATTGCTGGTCTTACTGTATTGGAAGCCAGATTACTTCTTCCCTCATTATTGCTCATTGCCCACTATGTCTGAAGAGCCTGTCTGGGTCAGTGCTGCAGGGGTCGCTATTCCTAGGGGGGGCCTGTGTGTGTGTGTGTTCCCTATATGGTACTTTTATTAAGGGAACAAAAGTTCAGGTTCCTGTGTACTGTGGCTCTTGCATATGGTGCTTTGTCCCATCCATACTGGCTATTATAGAGTGCTGCTGGTGAAACCCCTTTTGTTGCTACGTCTAGGTTGTTTGACTGACCTTTCTCTCCCCTCAGCAGGCAGAAGAAATTAAGAAATTGGAGCCAAGTCTATAGTGGGCTCACCGCCTTGTGCATTCATATAAAACATTTATTTAGCGTACACAGTTTTGTGACAAATTTGTTAATTTCTTGTTGTTTAATTAACATTCCGCAGTTAGGAGTGTTTAGAAATAAATGTATGGTATGTGGTTTTTCAATATCCAGATTGTGAAATGTATTTTTTTCTCGTGTCTCCATGACTGCCCTAAGGGGATTTTCACATAGGGATGGAAATGCTGCAGGATTTCTGTATCGACAATCCAAAGCATTTACACAACAAGCAATGAATAACACAATACATTTAGTTTCCCATTGAGTGCATCCAGCCAATGTGGTTATGTGTCTTTTAGGCTCATTCAAACTTCTTAACAGTGAAGGTTTTCATCTTGGCTCTGAATTCACTCCCCGATCAGCCTGACGTTAAAGCCGTTCTGAAGCGGCTCTGTGACCTGTATGCTTTACATGGAATAGTCACAAGTGCTGGTGACTTCTTACAACATGGGTACCTATCAGGGAAACAGCTGGACGTGGTCACTACAGCTTACCTGGGCCTCCTGGCTGAGCTCCGGTGAGTAACCATAAGGTTTGGTGCAGGTTGGCATGTGAAGTGCAGTGACTAGAGTTGCATCCTATTGATATTAATAGACTGAAATTAGGAGAATTTTCAAAACTTTACTCTAAAGCGTTTCCTTCTATTTGTAGGAAAGATGCAGTTCTACTGGTTGACGCTTTTGATTTCACAGATGAACAGTTGTTATCGGCCCTTGGGATTTATGATGGGAATGTGTATCATAGCCTGCTGGAATGGGCTCAGAAAAACCCTGAGAACAAGAAGGTGAGATCTGAGTGAGATGAACATTCACATTCCACACCTAGTTTCTTTTAAAGAGGTTGTACCAGAATCACATGTTATCCCCTGCCCACATGATGGGGAATAACCTGCTGATTGGGGTCGTGTGTCCACCGTCCTCCTCACTGTGGGCTTACTACACCCACTGCAGCGAGGAGGAGACTGAATGCCATGATGGTCGTACAAGCATGCTGCCACTCCATTGATTTTCAATGGTACTGCAGGAGATAGCCGAGCAATAAGTACTAGGGTATTTCTGTCAGCTGCATTGAAATGAATGGAGCGGCGGCTGTGTACTCGGGTGGCCCATAGAGATATGGCAAATAATAAAGTGGCAGCTATACAGCAAGACAACTTCCCAATCTGTTACATCTGCTAATATTAATGTTGGGGTAAAGTTTTAGCTTTAAATTCCAACTGCAAGATGATGCTCAAAACTGATGTATATTATGAGAAATAGCGCTTATGCGCCAGATTTCCAGTCACACGAGCTACAGCATTTATACTAACAAATTTGCTTTTGCAAAAGATCTAGTATACTTTAAAACATTAACAGTGGCATTTGTCCTGACAGTCTACACATTTGTACTGTTCCTCCAAAAATACCTCAAAATGTATGAAAATAATCAAAATTACAACACAAATCCTTGTCAGTCAGCGCCTAAGGACTGGACAGCAGACTTCTTAGTAATCTGTGTTGGAACAACCTTGTGATTTGCTTCCACAACTTAAGGAAATGGTTGTTTTTCTTCTTCGTCGTTAGTAAAAAGTCTGAAAATTCATGGTCTTTGAGCACAACCTTGCCGTAGACATAAGAACCTGAAATTGCCCCAAATAAAGGTTTGTTAAAAAGAAAACAATTAGAGGGTGTCTTGCTTTGTAGCTGAGTTTTGAGTTTTTTGGGCCACCCTACTGTGCATGCTTGGCCAGCGCTCCATTCATTCTGACGTCACGGTCGGGCATGAAGTGATCCCTCAGTGACAGGTATAGGGGGACTTAGGACCCCGATTCTCGAGATCGGTGAGGGTCTCAGCGGCAAGACTCCCATTGATCAGCAAGTTATGCCCTGTCCTGTGGATAAGAAATAAGTTGTAATCCTCAGGCCAGTGTTAAAGGGGTTGTATATGTAGGGGGATGGTGCTAAGCACTATCCACATTTAAGTTTTTTGGCATGTGCCATCATTTCCTGTTAAAATGAGAACCGCATCTAAGAGTATGGCACACTGGCATTCACCCTGTGGCTTTGCTGTTTGCAAAAAATCTTGTAGCTCTACCATCCTGACTTTTAGGTGTTAAAAGATGTTCAAAAATGTTTTTGTTGCATTTTATGGCTAAAGTAGATAAAAAAAAAATATTGGGGTGTTGATAATATACCTGTTTTAATTTTCTTACAGGCAAATCCAGTATTTCAGACTTACCTGAAGCCATACCTGCAAAGCAATTCATCGAAATTATGAAGAAGACCCACCTAGAAGATGCAGAGTTTCCCATGTTTTTGTCATATCTGTGTCACTGCCCAGGGATGCTTTTTAGTGTTTTACACTGACATGCCGAAAGTCATGGGATAGTAGTATGTAAATTGATTATGAAGTGGCATTATCTGAGATGACGGCTTGGGATCACCCCCATCTGTATAAATTGTTAGGTGTTATCTTGTGAGACTGAACGCTGGCCAATGTGCTCATGGTGAGGCGACTTTTTGAGTACAAGTGACATATGATAGTGGGTTCCGGAGGATGGGACATTCAATTTCCGAAGTTGTATGGGCAGTTAACATTTCTCAATCCACAGTATCATGTGAAAACCTAATTGCTGTCTACTGTGGGTTTAATTTTTTCAAAGTGGAAACTAGTGCTTAATGATCAAGACTGGTGGCATCTTGCTACAATTGTCTCTGCATAAATCAAATCCACATTCATTGCTGGAGGTCCCGCAGACATATCCCACAGGTCAGTGCTGTGTTCTTTAGCTACTGTGGTATATGGGAGCAGAAGACCCACCACATCACCTCTGCCAGACGGCTCAACATTTCTCCAAATGTCTTTTATCTACTTGTGGAATCGAGTTGCTGCACTTTGCTGGGCTAGAAACAGCCCTACATAATATTAGTTCCTGTCCCAAGACTTTTGATGTCAGTATATGTCATTGTACAAATCTCCAGAAATATGTGGTAGAGGGAAAGTATGCCAAAGGCCTCAACTCGGTCATCAGTCAATGTTTAGAAGTAAAGAAGTAATTTATATGAAATGTAAATCTAAACTTGTACAACAAATAAAGATATTGTCTATTTCTGAAATGTAGATAATAAAATGGACCTAATTTCCAAACCTCGCAATGCATCTTGGGGGAGATTTATCTAGAAATGTTGCAAATAAAAAGTAAAGTGGTTACTTTGGGTAAACTCTCAAATCAGCTTGCTTCTATGATTTAGTAGAGGTTATCTAAAAAAAATGAAAGATGATGAAAACACATTAAAAAAAGTTAAATGAACCCATCAAGTTCAGCAGGATTAGCTTACTAGTCAATGTGTACAGTAATGTCCAACTCTTCCCAATATTCACTGTCACTCAAAGAAGGATGGGGAACATTTTTTTCAATGGTGATACGTCCAAGGAAGATACATACATGCTTAACTTGGGTGGGGGAGTCAGGGTTGATAGGTGTTGACTGAGCTGACAGCTATTTAAGGTATGTGAGTAGCTTTAGGGACAGAATTGCCAGAGACCCAGAGAACAGGAAGACTTGTGTCTTAAAACCACCCTCATTGTGGCAAATATCACACCTGTTCCAACAGCTCCATGTGCAAAAGGAAAATAGAAGCATATTGTGTAAGGCCAACAGACATCTGTCCATCATCGTAAGCTTATTCCCCCCCCCCCCCCAATGTTGATCCAGAGGAAGGCAAAAAAGAACCCAATGAGGTAGAAGCCAATTTTGCTCATTTAAGGGGAAAAAAATTCCGTTCTGACTCCAATCTGGAAAATGGAATAATTCCTTGGATCACCGACCCTTCTGAAGAAATTGAGTGAAAATCCAAATACATGCTATAATAATGTTTCCTCAAGGTCTATTATGATCTTATGTTGGGTACATTATACGAAAGGAGAAATAAGATAACTATTAATACATATTACAATTAACCCTTCCTGCAACAGGGCTGTACACTAGAGATGAGCGAGCACCAAAAGTCGAGCTTTCCGCGATGTTCGAGAGTTCGTTTCGAGTAACGAACCCCATTGAAGTCAATGGGCGACTCGAGCATTTTTGTATATCGCCGATGCTCGCTAAGGTTTTCATTTGTGCAAATCTTCAAAACCTACGAAAGTGATGGAAACGACACGGATAGGGCAGGCGAGGGGCAACATGCAGGGCTGCATCTCAGGTTCCCAGGTCTCACTATTAAGCCACAATAGCGGCAAGAGTGCCCCCCCCCCCCCTAACAATGTTTACTTTGGACAAACCCTCAGTAGCAAGGCACACCTTTGCTAAGCACCATACTACCTCCAACCAAGCACAATCACTGCCTGCGGGACACACCGCTGCCTCTTCTCCTGGGTTACATGCTGCCCAACCCCCCGGCATGACCCTGCGTACGCAGCGCACACAAAAGTGCCCCTGCGCAACCATCAGCTGCCCTCATAGCCACACCACCCTCATGTCTATTTATAAGTGCATCTACCATGAGGAGGACCTGGAGGCACACACTGCAGAGGGTTGGTAGGGCCAGGCAGCGACTCTCTTTAAAAGGAAGGGGAAGGGGGGGCGATAGCCCACAATGCTGTAGAGAATCAATGAGAAATTGATGTTCGATCTTCATTCCAATCCTGTGCCACCTCCGTCAGGAGCTGCAAACGTGGGCATAAAGGGAACTCAGCTGCCAGCCCAGCACTTCTACACATCTCCACAATGCAGCAATACTTGGTGTGGAAAGTATGTGAACGGGCCCTTGGACAGCCTCTGTCACAGCAAACACCTTGTGCGGCCCAAGGTGCTGCGAGTGACATAGCAATGGGGACTCCATCTATCCACACACGACTCATTCTGTTTGGGTGTCGGATAACTCATCGACAACGCAAGGGGTAAACCATCTGCACTCTGCACCCTACCCAAGTCTGTCAGTGTTTTGGGGACAGACAGGTAAAACACCTCAATGGCAAGTCTGTGTGCACCCACAGCATGGGTGGCTAGCAGGAACCCACAGACGGTACAGAAAGAAATCCCATTGCAGTGCCCTGGATAGCTGAGATGACGTGAGAGCAAATAGATGTGGGCCGCAGCCAACACTCCATGCC